>NW_024037069.1:1533399-1667640 GCF_015706575.1 Patiria miniata
CCCACGTCATAGCCTCGTGACACTTGAGAGCGCTACGGCAAGTATCAAATTAGAAAACAAGGGATTGAATGGTTTCGTTTGCCCCATAAATATGAGGAGCAGGCTGTCTGTATCCTAAAAATTGCGAACATTTTAATCCTTGTAATGGATATAGTCTCTTGAAAACCTTGGAGCACTATAAATGGCGGATGTAAGGGGTGGTGGTGAAAACATTTGCAAGGAAAGTTCCTCTGTGTACTGTCCATCATGTGCTCGCTTAAAGGGAAAATACAACATTTGCAAACATCAAAAAATAAAACTACCAAATAATTTTGAAATACCTTGCTGGACTGTTAGTGAATGACAGTGTAAAGCATCCTGTAAAATCATGGCACCTGGTATACGTCATTTCAAGAAAAAGTGGTATTTTTGTATCAATTTCCAACGCTGGTCGGCCGACCAGCGTTGGAAAAAACTGGCTTTTTTCAAATACTGGCCCAATTGACCATCGCACTTGTTTGCAATCGATTACACACCTATGAACGGGTACAAGCCAGCTAGACTGGTTCCCTGACCTTACAATTCCCCAATGTATGTTAACTGCTCTGTTTCTTCTTATATTGAGTCAGGGAACCAGACTACAGGAAAATGATTGTTTTCTTAGTTTTTATAGCATTTTCGAACCAAACCTCAAAAAAGTCAGTGTAACTACATTTGCTATATATTTCCAACCCCTGCAATTCCATTCGTTTCTGAAAATTACAGCAAAGGCAAATGATGTATATTCCCTTTAAGTGTGCTTAAGTGACCAGAGGCCCCACATATCTATACCAAGATTGGCTATTAGATGGATTTATGATGATGATGATGATGATGATGTGATTGCATTCCTGTGCCCCCTGGATGCCTGCTCAGACCCTCAATAACCCCGCCATATATGCTGTCTCCAATGACCCACACATCAATCATCATATTATGCAAAAACCTTTTATCACGTATTGGTAAAAAAATACTCGGACTCAAATTTAAGGACATGAGAAACACATTGCTGAGATGATGGTAAAGCTAATAGAAAATTATTCATGTTCAGGAAACTGAAAGAAACTGGTTTTACTCTAAGAACTTGTTACCCTATGTTAGACCAGTCCTAGCAAACGCATCGCCGGTGTCACGGTCTCGCTTCTCCGGCGTGCTAGCTTCTCCAAAAGGAAAATTTCGCTTCAACACGCATGCACAAAATTGCGCAGTAGTGTACATTTTCGTCACTGTATTAGTGTGCCGAGTTCCTCGGGGTTGTACTTGTGCACGTAAGATCTTATTTGTATGAATGGTACAGGGTATCAGTCGAATCCAGAATTTTCGTGGCACGCACTATTAACTCCCACGAACAAAAAAAGACTTGAAATGCACATTTATTTTAAGCCATGGTTGCAATAATAAAGACAAAATGGACCACGAACGAGCAAGGAACACGGACCAAGGAGTTCGTTCTTAATTATTCCTCCATGAACACACACACATGCATGACGCTGGGACACCAATCAGAATGCTTGCAAGACCATGGAATGACTTGACCCACAGGAAGTGTTACATAACACATTCTTAGGTGTCCTTCACTGTGTTATTAATGGGCTTGGTAGACTTCAACAGCCCTAGGAAAAGTAAGCACAGTGGACACATGAGCATGAATCGTGCTCATGTAACGTGCACTATAACGTGCTCAATTATCCGCCGAATCCACCCGGAGAAGCTAGCACGCCGGAGAAGTGAGACCGTGACACCGGTTTGGCACTCAAGCATTACACTCAAACAGACCAATCTAATTTAGTCGATCCAAAAGAGTTTGCCGTATTACTCTATCTCTGGATCACCTTTATGATAGAAGAACCACTATGTGTACAAACTTTGCTCTAGGTGCTTTTAAATCAGGCAAATTTAATGAGTGGTTTCCTCAATCAAAAAGTTGGCACACTATGAATCTTAGATCGAGTAGAACACTCAAGGAGCATCCCAGTTCATCCAAGAGATTTCGAAATAGCCCAGACTCATCAATAGTCAACATAGGATTTTCAAATGTATACAATTTTAATGCTATTATCCGAGTGTATATGTTTTTGAGAATAATGGATTGTTGTGCATTTTGTATGTGTTTCGATTTCTCGTGAAATGTGTGTATTTTTAATTTATTTTAATTTTACTGTAAATCACTGTGCAATTCAGCGTCTGAGCTGCTTGATGGTGATAATCAACCCAAATAATAATAATGTTAATAATAATATTGATAAAAAAATAATAACTTATAATAACCCATAATTGGCTATTTGGGGAACATTCCCATAAACTAGTGCACACATTTTTTCCCCCAAATTTAATGACCCGTAACTCCAATTTTACCTTAATTCGCCGGGTAATTTTTACTAATTCGACCACGAGCAATCGAGTCTATTTGCGACGATAATATTTTGCCTCTAAATGTGTGACGCTAAAGTGTCTCCCGTTCTGTTCATGCCACATTCACAGAGGAGTGTTTTATTCCGGATACCTGTGATATGGCATATACCGTTTGAATTGTTAATTGTTATGGTTATGTTAATATGGGCAACACCAAAGCCCAAATCCACAGCGGCATACACTAACTGCAAACATTTCACGGACATTACAAAAAATGGAGTTCGTAAGTGAGAACGGACATATTATAAAACATATAACCGTATTAACACAATTTAGGGGCAACACCAGGCCCGACCAGTATAGTGGGCAACACAAGAAACTCAAAGCCACGGCATACACAATATGCTTGACAATAAATGAAATACATGTAGGCCTATATGAAAATGAGATATATGTGGCAATAAATGACAACAAATGCAAATTAAACTTGAATAACAAAAAAATAGCTTCCCACAGATGTACATTCAGTCAGGAAAACATCATAGCCTCGTGACACACTGAGATCGCTACGGCAAGTATCAAATTAGCCTAACAAAATAGAAAAACAATGGATTGAATGGTTCCATTTGCCCCATAAATATGAGGAGCAGGCTGTCTGTATCCTAAACATTGCGAACATTTTAATCCTTGTAATTTGTATAGTCTCTTGAAACCTTGGAGCACTATAACTGGCGGATGTAAGGGGTGGTGGTGGAAAAACATTTGCAAGGAAAGTTCCTCTGTGTACTGTCCATCATGTGCTCGCTTAAGTGTGCTTAAGTGACCAGAGGGCCCCACATATCTATACCAAGATTGGCTATTAGATGGATTTATGATGATGATGATGATGATGTGATTGCATTCCTGTGGCCCCTGGATGCCTGGTCAGGCCCCCCAATAACCCCGCCATATGCTGTCTCCGATGGCCCACCCATCAATCATCAGGTGCAAAAATTGTTTTACCATTTATTGGATAAAAACAAATCACTGTGTTTATGCCACATCCACAGAGGAGTGTTTTTATTCCGGATACCATCGATTGGGCATTTACCGGTTGCAATATGGGCAGCACCAAAGCTCAAAGCCACAGCGGCATACACCAACAACAAACATTTTACGCACATTAATTTAAAAAAAAAATGCAGTTCACATATGAGAAAGACACTTTCAAACACAAAAACACCGTAAACAAAATATCACCGTCAGGGGCAACACGAGAAACCCTAAGCCACAGCGGCATGCAAGTTCAATAACTGATGCACTTTGGCGATCGATGATGGATTTTGCAATCGGTGATGGGTCGTTGATCATCGGTCGCAAAAGTCCATCACCGATTGCAAAAGTCCATCACCGATTGCAAAGTCCATCACCGGTCGCGAAATTCCATCACCGATCGTTAACATGCATCACCAGTAAAAGTCCATCACCGATTGCAAAAGTCCATCACCGATTGCAAAAGTCCATCACCGATTGCAAAGTGATCACCGATCGCGAAAGTCCATCACCGATCGTTAATATGCATCACCAGTAAAAGTCCATCACCGATTGCGAAAGTTCATCACCGATCGTGAAAATGCATCACCAGTAAAAGTCCATCACCGATCGCGTAAGTCCATCACCGATCGTGAATATGCATCACCAGTGAAAGTCCATCACCGATCGCGAAAGTCCATCACCGATCGTGAATATGCATCACCAGTGAAAGTCCATCACCGATTGCGAAAGTCCATCACCGATCGTGAATATGCATCACCAGTAAAAGTCCATCACCGATCGCGAAAGTCCATCACCGATCGTGAATATGCATCACCAGTAAAAGTCCATCACCGATCGCGAAAGTCCATCACCGATCGTGAATATGCATCACCGATTGCAAAAGTGTATCACCGATTCGATGATCACATTAAATGCCTCTTTGGCGTTCCATAAATATGTATGCTGAATCGATTGAGAGTAATTTTGGTGTGCTGAAGCTTTCCTTGTCTCGGTTTTACGTTCGTCCGTGTAAGAGACTTGCAAACAGTGCTGAGTAGGTCCAATGGAAGAGCATCTGTCTGTTATTTCGAAGCTAGCGTGTTCGATTCCCCAAACACTCATGTCTGACATATGCAACTCAATCTCTGTCCTTTTTTTTGTTTTAAGGTAAGTGAGAACTGAATTACTATTGTAACGTCTCTCTCGGGTGAGAGACATTATCAAATAAAGAGTCAGATACAAATATCTTACACACACACACACACCCATACTTGTTTCACATGACTAGTGTGGACTTTCCAAGTTCGTGTAGTTAAGAAAAACCAGTGAAAAAAATCATTTTTCTCAAACTGTGAAAACTCTTTCAACCCAATTTTTTTTCTATGATTCCCTTTAGTGTTTCTCTTCATTCTGCTACAGATAAACCTAACCCAAAAATGCCTCTAAACCTGTTTTCCAGAAATGGGGAAACACTGTGTGGACGTGGGGTAAGTCCACACAACGTCGGTGCTACCTACATTATGTGGACGTCTTTTGTTCGGAAGTCCACACTGCGTATGTAAGACAAACTCACACAAGTACTTTATTTGAGATTATTTACATCTCAGGTCAATAGAGGGCGCACTATATACAATGTAAAGTTAAGGCGTACATGTGTACATGTCAGGAACTCTGTCGGGGTCAGAGCCCAGAGCAACAATCTAATGCATCATATGCGGGAGCTCTGTGTAGGTCAGAGCTCAGCTCAGGAATCTACTGGGGAAGAGCCCAGTACAACAATGATCAACATTGCCAGTTCTACGCGCTTTATATAGACTTTTGGGGGCGCGTCTTAGCCAATGGGAGCATTGGATTCTGGTAGTTATGAATAATGCATCCTGTACAAAGGCATGGGGAAAGTTCTCTATGGGAGATTTGTACACGACTGACTTGGACAATCTACTGGAAGAAAGTCCAAGAGCAGTGGTTAGCGGGCGGAGTAGGATCACTCGTGGGTGCGTTACGGGGAACTGATCCTCAAGGAAAAGGGAAAGGGAATAACTTCTCGGTACATAGGTTTGTGTACAAGACTTGGTCTCTAGACTAGGTAGGAATCTACACACTAATGCTATGGAGTAAAACTATGAGACGAAGGACGTAACCTGACCTCTAGCTACCGTAGGTCTCGGCCAGTGGGTTAGCGGGACACACTCGCTGGGGTGTACGGGGTCACTAAGGGGTGAATACACGGGTAGGTTTTAGCGAGCCACATTCGCTAAATGCTTGGGGTCAATGTGGGTCGGATGCGAGGTAAGGTGTGTGAGGGGAATTCGCATCGACTCCGGGGAAAGGTGGAGGGAAAATGGCTAAGTACATGTCCCATGGCGGTACATGTTCAATAGCAGTGAGAGCTACATGCATTGCGCGCTATACAATAGCGTACTGAACAATGTGCTGCACACTTGGTGTGCGTCTAAGACTTCGTGGTAAGCTTCGCGCTGTGTGTGAGGGCACACAGGATCGCTGCAAGCATTACGCTGTGCACGGAGTGGAATGGATTGGTTGGGAAAGAAGTAAACTACGCAATCATGCGGGAACGCAACACTATTCTCAAAGATGTCCCATGTTCAACGCGTCCTCGGCTCTCACTGGACACATTGTTTACCCGCTGACGACACTGGTCAGCTTTTCCGTGTGTGCATGACCCTTGTACACCAAAGTCTCCCACAGTAATAAGCAACCCAGAATGCATTGCGTTTCCGTACAGATTTTGGTACAATGATGCATGCCTGTATTAAAATTCCCCCTCGACACTAGTGCTAAATGCCCATACTTCAAAATTCCTGTTTAAATACTCAAAACTCTCACAGGTTTTAAAGATGAACAGAAACATGATGACGATCAACATGTCGTCTTTCATTTTCTTTTCAAATTTTGGTGGTTTGCTAATTGATTTTTCGAGAAATTTGCACCCTAAAAAGACGAAACCTGTTTTTCCCAAAGCGGAGAAGTATAGCTATCTTGAAAAACGATCCCTCCACAACATGGCAAACTAGCGCCAAATTCGAGCCCAATTGCATCCAAAATGCTCAGAATTGGAATCCCAAAGTCCGGGCCAGAGATGCATTGCCATAGCATTTCAGTTTCCCAATTGTATGGCTCTCAGAACTCTCTAATATAGAATATTTTGAGGGTATAACTTTTATTCATGAGCTCGGAGGATGGGTTAGGCCTAGTCTGGTATGCACGCACAATCGATTAAATCCAACCAACAGTCTTTAATGACAGGTTTGTAGTTTCTCTTCACGTCGTTTTGAATTGGAGTGCAGCGGACGGACTTCGCAAACTTCATGAAGAAACTGTTGAAGTAATGTTCCGGTGTCGTGTGACATTGTGATATTTAACAAAGAGATACAAAAATGGTTTAACACTCTGAAAAGCCGGAGTCAGATTAAATCCCGTCAAAGTGACACTTTTCCGTGTCAAGTGACACTTTTCCGGGTCAAAGTGACACTTTTCCGGGTCAAAGTGACACTTTTCCAGGTCGAAATTACACTTCTCTGGATCATTTTTCGGACCATTTGACACGGAAAATTGTCAATTTGACCCGAAGTAGCATCACTGAGTCTAATATGACCCGCATTCCGCAGGGCATGCATATCTGACCCGGGACGTTTTAGATAGAGTGAAGATATTTTACTGGAGATATTATGCTCGAAGATAGCGATTAGATGCTTCAAGGCACATATTTCAAGTTCTTTGCTAACTTCTACGGTTTCTGCATTAAAAAGGACATTTCAATTGCGACAAAAAATAACAGGCTACGAAGAGATAACTTTGGTCGCAGGAGCTCATACCATGCCAACAGCATTTATTCAACAGAAAATCTTAAAAGTGTGATTACAATAATTAAGACCCACCACCCAGAATGACTTTTCATGCTTTTGTTTAGTTCAGATATAGCGTATGATTTTTCTCATCTGCCTACAGGTCAGTTTTAAGTCTTCATAATTCACTGTATAATGTCTTGTAAGTGAAAACTGATTTCAGCAAGCTGTAAAAGAAAGGCCTATGTAATAACAAGACAACATGATAAATAAATGCATGCAAAGGAGGAAGTTGTGTCAGAGAAACTCGCAGTGGTAGCTTCACAATCGTGACACCCATCGGGTGTTGTTGTTCATTTCCAGATAAAGATTCAGACTAGGATCAGATTAAATAGTAATCGAAAAATATGTCATTAATTTACTCACGGGAGTTAGCTTTGTCAACTTTTATTCCTTGTGGGAATTTCAATTACATGTAGATGCAAAAAGTCTCATTTAACTCGAACAAGGCAAAGACAATACAACTTAAACCCTTCACCGTAATAAATATTCAATTGCGACTTCATCATCCCGAGGCTGTTGGCATTTGAAATCTGAAATGAAGACCAAAACAAGAGAAAATAAAAATAATTTCATTGTTAAGCTCACACCAATCTCGTCGGATGAAAAAAAATGGAAAAAAAATATCGTTTTTGGTATTAATTTACGTCCTTTGAACTTGCTTAAAATGTCAGTGCTAGAAATCGCATGCACAGAAACTAGTACAGGAATGTTAAATGTCTATAATGGTGTCAAATCTAGCCCAGGTTGGACGATTGGATTGTCTTCATTGCATTACGACTGACGTCCAGGTTCTTAGACCTCTGTGGAATACGACTCAAAAAAAGAAAATTATTGTTTTGAGCACTTAATATCGTGGACTCCCTCTGTACGTAGGGAGGTAAGGAAGTCTACTGGGTTACATTGGTTTCAAGGTAAGTCAATTACAGCAAAATGCAGTTTTGAATGACAAATTTTCCTCTTTTTGAGGTTATTATTTCCTTAAACGGGTGCAGCTAAGTTGAACGATTATATCTGTCATTACGTGGGCTCACTAGCTATGGCCAAACAAAAAAGTCTCCGGTTTCAGGTATGCGCCCGCGTCGCCCTTGCCATGCGCTTCGGCAAAATGAAACAGTTTTTCTTTCCAATGTAAGATGATGCCTCAAAACTGCCAAACTCACTGGTTTGACTGGAATCCGGCTGCAGCACAATTTTATAATGTTTTTAGATGGGGTTATGATCGAGTATAAGCTTTATGTGGCCTCTAGGGACTCCGAATGCGCTAAATATAGTTGGGCACTATTTGCAGTCATCAGCCGACATTTGAGGAAAAAAACGGGGGGAAAAAGCCGGGTCGCTGCACCACATTTTTGGGGCAAGCTTCATACCAGAAACCCGGAGACTTTTTTAGCCTAGGTTGAACGCCATTAACGAAAGTGGGGTCACTACTCGACAAGCTTTGCTTTTTAGAGACCCGCATCCATTAATATAACGATTGTCAACTTTTCGGAAGAAGCAACAATTACCTTCAATATTTTGCCATTCTCTTGTAAGGATAGTCGCACACTCCCCATGGCATGCAGGTCAATTCGGGAAAGCACGGTGGAAGATCAAAACCACAGGCTGAAAATAAAGCAGTTGGATACGAAATGTTAGTGTTACCACACAATAACACTGTGCATCAATACATTGGCAGCGTGTTTAATGTGAACATTAAATCTGATTAATTAGCTCGAAATTAAGAATAAATCAACTGCAGAAACTTACGTGCTCCTTGATATTGTTTCACAGCAACCTCGTCGGCTGAAAGGAAAGAGAGGCGGAACAATTATTTTATTGCTGGTCAGTGCGTCATTTTAGATAAAAAAAAAATCACAACGCTAAATCTTACACATATAATGACAAGGATCTCTATCGGAACATGGTCGAATGTCCATTAAAATGTATCAGTACTTTACTACTGTACTGGCCCGATTGGCGGATTGCATCGTAATCTTAAATAGATTTAACTAAGCTGCATCGGTTAAAAGGGAATAACTTCAAAAGAGGAAAATAATCCTAGAAACTTCGCCGCTTGAGCTGACGAGCAATAGACGGAGAACATGTGGACTGTTCACTTTTTATGTTCACTGCGTTAAAGATGCGTCCCCCGCGCTCCTCAAAAAGGAAACGGGACACAGCATTGCTTTCCAATGATTCTATTAAAAAAGCGTTACATCGGTTTCCAGGTAAGTCAATTACAGTTAAATGCAGTTTTGAATGACATATTTTCCTTTTTTTTAAATTATTATTTCCTTAAACGGGTGCAGCTATTAAGTTGAACGAAATATATTTATCATTACGCTACGTGGGCTCCCTAGCTAAGGCCACAAAAAAGTCTCCAGTTTCAGGTATGCGCGCGCGTCGCCGAAGCCATGCGCGTCACGTCGGCAAAATGAAAAAGGTTTTTTTGCCAATGTAAGATGATGTCTCAAAACTACCAAACTCACTGGTTTGACTGGAATCCTGCTACAGCACAATTTTAACGTGTTTTTAGATGGGGTTACGATCGAGTATAAGCTTTATGTGGCCTCTAGGGACTCGCATTGCACTAAATTTAGTCGGGCACCATTTGCAGTCATCAGCCGACATTTGAAGAAAACAAAACGGGAAAAAAGCCGGGTCGCCGCACCAGTTTTTGGGGCAAGCTTCATTCCAGAAACCGGAGACTTTTTTTGGCCTAAGTTCAACGACATCTATTTAACAAAAGTGGGGTCACTTATCGACAAGCTTTGCTTTTTAGAGACCCTCATCCACATTATTGTGATCTAATGATTGTCTTGACATACTGCTTTGTATTGTTACGTGGTAAATAAAGTAAGATTGATTAATTGATTGATTGATTAATTGATTGATTGATTGAAACAGCCCCCCCCCCCTTCCGGAAAAAAACATTATAACGACTGTCGATTCAACTTTTAGGAAGAGGTAAAAATTACCTTCAACATTTGCCATTCTCTTGTAAGGATAGTCGCACACTCCCCATGGCATGCAGGTCAATTCGGGAAAGCACGGTGGAAGATCAAAACCACAGGCTGAAAATAAAGCAGTTGGATACGAAATGTTAGTGTTACCACACAATAACACTGTGCATCAATACATTGGCAGCGTGTTTAATGTGAACATTTAATCTGATTAATTAGCTCGAAATTAAGAATAAATCAACTGCAGAAACTTACGTGCTCCTCGATATTGTTTCACAGCAACCTCGTCGGCTGAAAGGAAAGAGAGGCGGAACAATTATTTTATTGCTGGTCAGTGCGTCATTTTAGATAAAAAAAAATCACAACGCTAAATCTTACACATATAATGACAAGGATCTCTATCGGAACATGGTCGAATGTCCATTAAAATGTATCAGTACTTTACTACTGTACTGGCCCGATTGGCGGATTGCATCGTAATGTTAAATAGATTTAACTAAGCTGCATCGGTTAAAAGGGAATAACTTCAAAAAGAGGAAAATAATCCTAGAAACTTCGCCGCTTGAGCTGACGAGCAATAGACGGAGAACATGTGGACTGTTCACTTTTTATGTTCACTGCGTTAAAGATGCGTCCCCCGCGCTCCTCAAAAAGGAAACGGGACACAGCATTGCTTTCCAATGATTCTATTAAAAAAGCGTTACATCGGTTTCCAGGTAAGTCAATTACAGTTAAATGCAGTTTTGAATGACACATTTTCCTTTTTTTTAAAATTATTATTTCCTTAAACAGGTGCAGCTATTAAGTTGAACGAAATATATTTATCATTACGCTACGTGGGCTCCCTAGCTAAGGCCACAAAAAAGTCTCCGGTTTCAGGTATGCGCGAGCGTCGCCGTTGCCATGCGCGTCACGTCGGCAAAATGAAACAGTTTTTTTTGCCAATGTGAGATGATGTCTCAAAACTGCCAAACTCACTGGTTTGACTGGAATCCTGCTGCAGCACAATTTTAACGTGTTTTTAGATGGGGTTACGATCGAGTATAAGCTTTATGTGGCCTCTAGGGACTCCCAATGCACTAAATTTAGTCGGGCACCATTTGCAGTCATCAGCCGACATTTGAAGAAAAAAAACGGGGAAAAAAAGCCGGGTCGCCGCACCACTTTTTGGGGCAAGCTTCATACCAGAAACCGGAGACTTTTTTTTAGCCTAAGTTGAACGACATCTATTTAACAAAAGTGGGGTCACTACTCGACAAGCTTTGCTTTTAGGAGACCCTCATCCACATTATTGTGATCTAATGATTGTCTTGACATACTGCTTTGTATTGTTACGTGGTAAATAAAGTAAGATTTATTAATTGATTGATTGATTGATTGATTGAAACAGCTCCCCCCCCCTTCCGGAAAAAAACATTATTATAACGACTGTCGAGTCAACTTTTCGGAAGAAGTAAAAATTACCTTCAACATTTGCCATTCTCTTGTAAGGAAAGTCGCACACTCCCCATGGCGTGCAGGTCAATTCGGGAAGGCACGGTGGAAAATCAAAACCACAGGCTGAAAATAAAGCAGTTGGATACGAAATGTTAGTGTTACCACACGATAACACTGTGCATCAATACATTGGCAGCGTGTTTAATGTGAACATTAAATTTGATTAATTAGCTCGAAATTAAGAATAAATCAACTGCAGAAACTTACGTGCTCCTGGATATTGTCTCACAGCAACCTCGTCGGCTGAAAGGAAAGAGAGGCGGAACAATTATTTTATTGCTGGTCAGTGCGTCGGTTGAGATAAAAAAATTCACAACGCTAAATCTTACACATAATAATTACAAGGATCTGTATTAGAACAAGGTCGAATGTCCATTAAAATGTGTCAGTACTTTACTACTGTACTGGCCCGATTGGCGGATTGCATAGTAATGTTAAATACATGTCGTTTAACTAAGCTGCATCCGTTAAAAGGGAATAATTTCAAAAAGAGGAAAATAATCCTAGAAACTTCGCCGCTTGAGCTGAAGAGCAATGAGACGGAGAACATGTTGACTATTCACTTTTTATGTTCACTGCGTTAAACATGCGTCCCCCGCGCTCCTCAAAAAGGAAACGGGACACAGCATTGCTTTCCAATGATTCTATTAAAAAAGTGTTACATCGGTTTCGAGGTAAGTCAATTACAGTAAAATGCAGTTTTGAATGACAAATTTTCCTCTTTTTGAAATTATTATTTCCTTAAACGGGTGCAGCTTAGTTGAACGAAATATATCATTACGTGGGCTCACTAGCTAAGGCCAAAAAAAGTTTCCGGTTTCAGGTATGCGCGCGCGTCGCCGTTGCCATGCGCGTCACGTCGGCAAAATGAAACAGTTTTTTTTGCCAATGTAAGATGATGTCTCAAAACTGCCAAACTCACTGGTTTGACTGGAATCCTGCTGCAGCACAATTTTAACGTGTTTTTAGATGGGGTTACGATCGAGTATAAGCTTTATGTAGCCTCTAGGGACTCCCATTGCACTAAATGTAGTCGGACACCATTTGCAGTCATCAGCCGGCATTGAGAAAAAAAACGGGGAAAAAAAGCCGGGTCGCCGCACCACTTTTTGGGGCAAGCTTCATACCAGAAACCGGAGACTTTTTTTTAGCCTAAGTTGAACGACATCTATTTAACAAAAGTGGGGTCACTACTCGACAAGCTTTGCTTTTAGGAGACCCTCATCCACATTATTGTGATCTAATGATTGTCTTGACATACTGCTTTGTATTGTTACGTGGTAAATAAAGTAAGATTTATTAATTGATTGATTGATTGATTGATTGAAACAGCCTCCCCCCCCCTTCCGGAAAAAAACACATTATAACGACTGTCGAGTCAACTTTTCGGAAGAAGTAAAAATTACCTTCAACATTTGCCATTCTCTTGTAAGGAAAGTCGCACACTCCCCATGGCGTGCAGGTCAATTCGGGAAGGCACGGTGGAAAATCAAAACCACAGGCTGAAAATAAAGCAGTTGGATACGAAATGTTAGTGTTACCACACGATAACACTGTGCATCAATACATTGGCAGCGTGTTTAATGTGAACATTAAATTTGATTAATTAGCTCGAAATTAAGAATAAATCAACTGCAGAAACTTACGTGCTCCTGGATATTGTCTCACAGCAACCTCGTCGGCTGAAAGGAAAGAGAGGCGGAACAATTATTTTATTGCTGGTCAGTGCGTCGGTTGAGATAAAAAAATTCACAACGCTAAATCTTACACATAATAATTACAAGGATCTGTATTAGAACAAGGTCGAATGTCCATTAAAATGTGTCAGTACTTTACTACTGTACTGGCCCGATTGGCGGATTGCATAGTAATGTTAAATACATGTCGTTTAACTAAGCTGCATCCGTTAAAAGGGAATAATTTCAAAAAGAGGAAAATAATCCTAGAAACTTCGCCGCTTGAGCTGAAGAGCAATGAGACGGAGAACATGTTGACTATTCACTTTTTATGTTCACTGCGTTAAACATGCGTCCCCCGCGCTCCTCAAAAAGGAAACGGGACACAGCATTGCTTTCCAATGATTCTATTAAAAAAGTGTTACATCGGTTTCGAGGTAAGTCAATTACAGTAAAATGCAGTTTTGAATGACAAATTTTCCTCTTTTTGAAATTATTATTTCCTTAAACGGGTGCAGCTTAGTTGAACGAAATATATCATTACGTGGGCTCACTAGCTAAGGCCAAAAAAAGTTTCCGGTTTCAGGTATGCGCGCGCGTCGCCGTTGCCATGCGCGTCACGTCGGCAAAATGAAACAGTTTTTTTTGCCAATGTAAGATGATGTCTCAAAACTGCCAAACTCACTGGTTTGACTGGAATCCTGCTGCAGCACAATTTTAACGTGTTTTTAGATGGGGTTACGATCGAGTATAAGCTTTATGTAGCCTCTAGGGACTCCCATTGCACTAAATGTAGTCGGACACCATTTGCAGTCATCAGCCGGCATTGAGAAAAAAAACGGGGAAAAAAAGCCGGGTCGCCGCACCACTTTTTGGGGCAAGCTTCATACCAGAAACCGGAGACTTTTTTTTAGCCTAAGTTGAACGACATCTATTTAACAAAAGTGGGGTCACTACTCGACAAGCTTTGCTTTTTAGAGACCCTCATCCACATTATTGTGATCTAATGATTGTCTTGACATACTGCTTTGTATTGTTACGTGGTAAATAAAGTAAGATTGATTGATTGATTGATTGATTGATTTATTGAAACAGCCTCCCCCCCCCCTTCAGGAAAAAAACACATTATAACGACTGTCGAGTCAACTTTTCGGAAGAAGTAAAAATTACCTTCAACATTTGCCATTCTCTTGTAAGGAAAGTCGCACACTCCCCATGGCGTGCAGGTCAATTCGGGAAGGCACGGTGGAAAATCAAAACCACAGGCTGAAAATAAAGCAGTTGGATACGAAATGTTAGTGTTACCACACGATAACACTGTGCATCAATACATTGGCAGCGTGTTTAATGTGAACATTAAATTTGATTAATTAGCTCGAAATTAAGAATAAATCAACTGCAGAAACTTACGTGCTCCTGGATATTGTCTCACAGCAACCTCGTCGGCTGAAAGGAAAGAGAGGCGGAACAATTATTTTATTGCTGGTCAGTGCGTCGGTTGAGATAAAAAAATTCACAACGCTAAATCTTACACATAATAATTACAAGGATCTGTATTAGAACAAGGTCGAATGTCCATTAAAATGTGTCAGTACTTTACTACTGTACTGGCCCGATTGGCGGATTGCATAGTAATGTTAAATACATGTCGTTTAACTAAGCTGCATCCGTTAAAAGGGAATAATTTCAAAAAGAGGAAAATAATCCTAGAAACTTCGCCGCTTGAGCTGAAGAGCAATGAGACGGAGAACATGTTGACTATTCACTTTTTATGTTCACTGCGTTAAACATGCGTCCCCCGCGCTCCTCAAAAAGGAAACGGGACACAGCATTGCTTTCCAATGATTCTATTAAAAAAGTGTTACATCGGTTTCGAGGTAAGTCAATTACAGTAAAATGCAGTTTTGAATGACAAATTTTCCTCTTTTTGAAATTATTATTTCCTTAAACGGGTGCAGCTTAGTTGAACGAAATATATCATTACGTGGGCTCACTAGCTAAGGCCAAAAAAAGTTTCCGGTTTCAGGTATGCGCGCGCGTCGCCGTTGCCATGCGCGTCACGTCGGCAAAATGAAACAGTTTTTTTTGCCAATGTAAGATGATGTCTCAAAACTGCCAAACTCACTGGTTTGACTGGAATCCTGCTACAGCACAATTTTAACGTGTTTTTAGATGGGGTTACGATCGAGTATAAGCTTTATGTAGCCTCTAGGGACTCCCATTGCACTAAATGTAGTCGGGCACCATTTGCAGTCATCAGCCGGCATTGAGAAAAAAAACGGGAAAAAAAAGCCGGGTCGCCGCACCACTTTTTGGGGCAAGCTTCATACCAGAAACCGGAGACTTTTTTTTGGCCTAAGTTGAACGACATCTATTTAACAAAAGTGGGGTCACTACTCGACAAGCTTTGCTTTTTGGAGACCCTCATCCACATTATTGTGATCTTATGATTGTCTTGACATACTGCTTTGTATTGCTATGTGGTAAATAAAGTAAGATTGATTAAATGATTGATTGATTGATTGATTGAAACAGCCCCCCCCCCTTCCGGGAAATAAACATTATAACGATTGTCGAGTCAACTTTTCGGACGAAGTAAAAATTACCTTCAACATTTGCCATTCTCTTGTAAGGAATGTCGCACACTCCCCATGGCATGCAGGTCAAGCCGGGATCGCACGGTGGAGAATCAAAACCACAGGCTGAAAATAAAGCAGTTGGATACGAAATGTTAGTGTTACCACGCGATAACACTGTGCATCAATACATTGGCAGCGTGTTTAATGTGAACATTAAATCTAATTAATTAGCTCGAAATTAAGAATAAATCAACTGCAGAAACTTACGTGCTCCTGGATATTGTTTCACAGCAACCTCGTCGGCTGAAAGGAAAGAGAGGCGGAACAATTATTTTATTGCTAGTCAGTGCGTCAGTTTAGATAAAAAAATTCACAACGCTAAATCTTACACATATAATGACAAGGATCTTTATTGGAACATGGTCGAATGTCCATTAAAATGTGTCAGTACTTTACTACTGTACTGGCCCGATTGGCGGATTGCATCCTAATGTTAAATAGATGTCGTTTAACTAAGCTGCATCCGTTAAAAGGGAATAACTTCAAAAAGAAATGCGTGCCCCGTGCTCTTCAAAAAGGAAACGGGACACAGCTTTGGTTTCCAATGATTCTATTAAAAAGGTGTTCCATTGGTTTCAAGGGAAGTCAATTACGGTCATCATTGTGGAATAATGATTGGAACTCGGTAACAAAAACATCCTGTTGTTTACCATAACGACTGTCATGAGTTTATAGCATCCTTGTTATATTCTGGAATTCAGCTGTACTTTCAGTCAGTTACCTTTTGTATTTTTTTTCTCTTTTGTACCTTGTCATTATAGTTGTTGTACATGTACGCCAATGTGTTAAATACGGAACCAGACCACGTCCAAGCATTTGCTTTTTGCCTGGTATCTGCCATTGATCACCCACTGTGCAATTTTTGTAAACAACTGTGTATTGTGATGTATGGAAATAAAACAATACCAATACCATAACCAATTCCAGGGCCCGCAATATTCTAGGCTGTACGGAAAAAGAATGTGACAGGGAACCTGCTCAATTCTAAAATTCATGTTTTATATTTTGCTTTCAATTAACGGGAAAACTACTTCTATTTTTCATTTTGGCCATCTTCAATCAGAAGCGACCATACAGCTACATTTTAAATTAATGTGGCGCCATGGAACCGACTTACTTTGTGGGGCCGCAAATAAAGTCCAACCTTTTAAAATCAACAATTCAATCAACTAAACGTCGGTCGATTTTGATGTTTCTTTGACTCCACGGAAAATAACAATGGGAATGTTCGGGGTGAAACACAAATTAGCACGGGGATTTGATTATGGTCGGAGGGAGGCACTCTCTCACAAAAAGAAACGACGGACTGAAGCTAAAAAAAGAAAGAAGGGAAAAACAAGGAAATGTTACCTTCGTTAGTTTTAGCCGAGAGGACAGAGCCCAGGCACACCAGAACGACCAAGCAGATATAAGCCTTCATCTTGACTGCATAAAGATACGTTAACCGAGAATAATACAAATATACACAACAAGAACGGTACTCGTTCCATACCTGCATCGAGCATCAATGTATTTTCCTGCCCTGTTGCCTTAATCATGATAATACCAAAGTTGTAATGACTATTTAGCTGGTGAATAACTACATAAATTGAATTCTCCATATCTGCAGATGTCTAGATTTAAAAAATTCAGAAAACACGATTCCAGCAATTATGGCGTCAAATCAAATGATTTAAAAAATGGCTACTAGACTGATAGTCCGTGGGACGAGAGACCGAAAACGCTTTAGTTTTCGAGATACGCGATCTGGTCCGCCGAATTTTATAAAACTTTACAGACATGTAGATTATGATGTACCATATCGAAAAAAACATTGATCCCCGATCCATAGTTTGTTTGGGAATGAGAAAATCTGGGATAAAACCGCCGAAAATTCTGCATGAGAAAAACATAAGAATCAGGGCCCTCTATTGATACAGTCAGAACCATTTTCGCACGCAATGAGCGCTTGCCAGATAACACTTCTTTCAACTTCCGTTTGAAAAAAGATCATTACAGATCAAATTCGTCTAAGCTGTTGCCGAATGGCAGCATTCAGAAATCGAATTCGTTGATAATAAATCAATGTAATTTCTTGACTAAGAAGGTTTGGCGTAGACTAGACGAAAACGATACTCTGGTCCGAAAACGTGTATATACTTGTTGTTTGAATTGCTTGAACTGAATTTTATACTGTCACACAAAAGACAAAATTAAACGTTGGAAGTGCACTAAATCGACAGTGATGGGCGAATATGAATATTAGAAACGGTGAATTCGAATGATAAACGTTTTAAAATAGCCGGGGAAACCTATATAATCTAATTTAATCCACTCATAATTTATTTATTTATTCTTTTTTGGGGGGATGTAAACCTGCACAGTTGTTACCCACCCGTATACACAAGAAGAATGGTATTTAGATTACATAGGTTTGTTCAATCTGTACTGAATGAGCATTAATTACTTAATTATTTTTAACTGACCAAAACGAGATTATGAGCACATGTACAGGCCGGTTAGATAATTGTTGTATAACTTTTAACATATCAAAAGCCTCATCAAATTGAAGGACCCACTTTTTTGTTTGCAAACTTTAAGAAGAGAAAATTAATGTATATTCCCCTATTTGGAAGCTGTGAGAGGCACTGCAGCATTACCACTGCAATTTGTTTCAGCTGAAACTGTTTTACCGATTTTATTATTTTGAATCTTGTTTTAAGAACCGATTCCTTATTTTGTTGTTGCTCTGTCCGTGAAACCACAAATAACCCAACGGTCCACCCGCTTCCTTTTTGAGGCTGCATCAAATTTGCATTACTTTTTTAAATTTCAGGAATAACATGTCTTAGAGATGGTTCAGAAGTTCAGATGCTCCAGCAGATGCCACGGACTTATATTATTTTTGAAAACATGTTACCCTGAGATAAGAGTTCACAAAATTATTCTGATCTGTGGTTTAACCATACCAATCGATGTTCAGCTAATACATAACATGTAAACATTCGATCTTAAATTTAAAGCGTGATCATTTTCATGTTGGACAAAACTGTAACGAAGATATTTTGGTATCCCGATGACAAATAACAAAAATCTAGAATATAATATATGAAAGAAGTGTCATTTAGCATTGGCCGAGTTTTGGCGGGTCTTGTTCTTGACACGGGTATATAGTTACATACAACGACGGATAGGGGCATGGTGTGAGATCCTGCTCCGAGTACAGTGCTCGTGGGTCGTGTTCTCGCCGTCGAGCGCGAGAACAATAATACTCGCGTCAACTTGAGAACAGACCGCCGGCCCGAACTCAGAGTCGGACAGCCATTGCGTGAGAAAAGGTTTCTGACTGTATCAATAGGGGACGCTGTTTCTTATGTTTTTTTTCTCATGTAGAATTTTCGGCGTTTTTATCCCAGATTTTCTCATTCCCGAACAAACTGTGGATCGGGGAACAAAGATTTTTTTCGATATGGTACACCATAATCTACATGTCTGTGAAGTTTTATAAAATTCGGCGAACCAGACCGCGTGGCGAGCGGAAAAAAAGGCCTCGTCCCATGGACTATGAACGAATGTCAGCTTAACGATCTTAATCAACGTAAAGACACTTGTGACTAAATAAATGTACACTGAATCACTAAGTCCCCTCAAATTGTCATCGTGCTCGCATTGGACGGATTTTGTTCGCAGACACGCCGGTGCGCGCAATTTTACATTCAATGTACAGGGGATGGCCTTCCCACAATCATTTGCAGCTACGCGGCGAACGTGAACGACA
Organism: Patiria miniata; assembly: GCF_015706575.1. NCBI lineage: Eukaryota > Metazoa > Echinodermata > Asteroidea > Valvatida > Asterinidae > Patiria > Patiria miniata. The sequence goes on from NW_024037069.1 coordinate 1,553,164, forward strand.
TCAGCGGTGACTGGCGGGCTCGGGGGACGGCGGGAACGAGGAAAACCGACGACCGTACTCGCGGGTGCATTATTCTCATGAGGGCTTAATATATAGAGCTCGTCCCCAACTGGCTTTCATAGGAAAGCGCGCGTTAGCAAATCGTGATGTCATTATGTCTAGGGTCTATTGCCTGATGAGTTCCTTCGAATATGTTCCCAGATTTAACGCGAATAATGGCAGATGGTAATTCTGATGGACTCAACAGAAACCAGTTGAAACCAACTGAAAAACCCAGTCAATAACTGGTAATTCTGATGGACTCAACATTAACAGGAACCAGTTGAAACCAACTGAACAGACCTGTAATAACTGGTAATCCTGATGAAATCAACAGGAACCAGTTGGAAACAACTGAACAAACCAGTAATAACGGGTAATTATGCCAGTTGAAACCAGTTGAACGAACCAGAAACCTACTGGGAACTCTTATGGAGTCATGTAGTGTATGTGACAGGTCCGTAAGACGAGCGTTTGGCATCTACACATAGGCTAACGCAATGTAAACTGTCGCTTCGTAATAGCCGTGAAAATTAGGGAGGATGGATTGAAATTACTCACAAAGTAAGTTACTTACATGAAGTTGACGCTGTTGTGCTCCTGAAGTAGAGATAAGCTTGCTAGTTGACGACAATCGCCGGAATGACTATTCGAAGAACGAGACAGACTTTTTATACTATTTGGAGATGTAAATGGACGGTGCAGAGCTTACGATAGTGGTAACGAAGGACCGATAGCGTGAGGGTGGTATCAGCAGACGTTCGTGATTGGCTGAAAATTATAAGATGTGAACTCCATTGAAACACCGATCCATTGAGCCCCACCCACGATTTCTTGACCAATCACGGCTGCGATTTAAGACTGACATGCGTGCACTCAAGTCCACCATGCGTGTGCGTGCGTTTGACGCACGGGTTGGCACGTTGGATGGGGTCACGTGTTGTTGCCCGCGTGCTCAGTGGGCGGGGCTTAATGGATTTGTCTATTGATCGTGGTTTCTTGGTTGATGACTCATCAAAAAAACTTCATATGACTCCTAAAAAAAACCTTCACTTTTGGTCCAAAAAATGACAAAATATCAATAAACCATTCGAAAAAAACCCAATAAAGCGATGATCTTTAACGACACCAGAATTGTCATCAGAAATCCTTAAAGTTAAGACTTTCTGTAGTGGATACAAGGACAAGCACATTTTCCATGTACCTTTTCACAACTACTGGTCTCATTTTCATCGGTCTTGTCTTGTATTTGAACCGGGCAGTTAGATTTTGAAAACTCGGTACATGCAGAGAGCAACTCTTCATAAAGATACCCAAGAAATTTCATGACTATAGGTCAAAGGGTTTTGGAATTATGGCTAATTAACTATTCATATGTACGAATGGTAATTCTGGTATGTGTACACGACGAATATGGGAAAATTCAGTTTTCACGGCGCGTAGCGCCTGAAAACTTTTCGCTGCGCGACAACCCCTGGTCTGATTTTTATGTTTTTGGTGTCAAAAGATGCGCAAGGCTTGAGGCTAAAAAGTCAGTACAGCTCGGGTTATTACAACCCTTCATGGTTAAAGGCGAGTGCGCAGAAATAGGAGCGCGTAGCTTTAGGGGGTCTGACGATACATTAACTTTGCATAATGTGTGTGTTCGTTGTTTTTCGTTTAGTGTGTGTAGTGCTATGCACACCCATACATGCATTGAAGTAGACATGGTGCACATGTATTGTACTCGCATTGTAATCACATGTATTGTATGCACATGTGCATTATACATGTACATGTATTTGTGAATCTTTTATTTATTTATTTAGGGTGTCTTTTTAAGAGGTGTCTTATTGGAGTCTTTTTTAGTGGAGTCTTGTTGGGAGACACATGACCATGACAGAATAAATTGAGTTGCTGAAACTGATTGAGTCAGAGTTTTCTGTGGGTGTCCCATCAGCCTGCCTCCCTGCCGTCGCCTGACCAGGGATCCAGATCCCTACCCCCGTTGCTGTACACACATCGACAGTCCAGGAACTACGCAAGTAGTGACCACCACATTTCAAATACTCTTTAGATACGTTACCTCATTTTCATATTTCTTGGAAATGATTGCAACTCCAACAGAATCTGTGGATATTTTGGTGAGGACCGGTCCCTATAATAATTTGAGACCTTTGATGACATGCATACACCCTGAAAGGGTTTCTGTGTTGGACTATCAGAGGCAAAGGACAAAATTACAATTAATCTTGACATTGTGTAATGAAAAGACACGTCTTCTCTGTCACAAGAGTTGATTAAAAGTCATTTCCTATAATTATTCTTATCAGTAAAAAGGTAATTTTGGAAATATTTCCCATGAAACCAGTAACTCAAAATTAATCGTTTCGACTTTACAGTTAATATTAAAACAAAGTATTTTACACTAAATACTCAGTTGAGACCCCCCCCCCCCACCGTTTTGTATAAGTCCAGTTTTGTGACGTATCTGGCATATTATCTGTCATGTGAACTGTGTGTTATTATCGACAAGGGCGTACTACGAACTATTGGAATGTTCAAGTTATCTGTGATATGCAGGCATGTGTAATGGAGAGAAACTGTTCATGAAACCCACCTTGGATGGTGACATGGGAAAATAACACAGAAACACATAATATCTACTTCATTGTGTTTCATTTACACCATTTTCCGTTTCTTCGAATCACCCCGAACCCTTCCCACTCCCATCGGCATTGAGCGTCGCCGGAATTTTGTCCAGAGGCAGCTATGATTATTTGACACTTGGGGCGCTGTTCAACTCAACGGAGACGTATCTTAGAGCACGGATCTGACATTTAAAGGCCCTTTTCTTGCAGTTTTGTCAAAAATTCAGAAAACTAAACAGTATAAAATGACTTGGACTATCTTGTTTTCCACCCCCCCGGCCCTACACAAGTGACAATATCCTCTTTTCATCGCTATCCCGCATTATAGAATGCAAGGACAACAATTACGTAATACCGAGGTTGAAAGAGAATCCAATGCAGTAATTAGTTCCCTGATCATTTTCGGTGAGTAACCTGCTGGTACATCATCCAAGACGCTTTGGATCCCTGGGATCTTCACTTGGCGTCGGCTATATCCACGCATGATAATCTACAAGCCTTGTAATTATTTAACTGCATGGGTAAAGTCCTCTTTGTATTTCCTGAAGTAGAATTCGAACCATTCATTAAAACAAGTGATTGAAACAAAATGAATAGGGCGCGAGAGAATATATGAACGTACAAAATAATATTCGAGTTAAAGAAGTATGCTCGTGCTCTAACAAACTTTGAATTTGTATGTTAGGCCCCCCCCCCCAAAAAAAGTCTCCGGTTTCTGGTATGCGCGCGCGTCGCCGTAGCCATGCGCGTCGGCAAAATGAAAACGTTTTTTTTTTTCAATGAAAGATGATATCTCAAAACCGCCAAACTCTTCACTTGGCGTCACTGGTTTGACTGGAATCCTGCTGCTGCACGATTTTAACGTGTTTTAAGATGGGGTTATGATCGAGAATAAGCTTTATGTGGCCTCTCTGGACTCCCATATATTTGCACTAAGTTTAGTCGGGCACCATTTGCAGTCATCAGCCGACATTTGAAGCAAAAAAGTCAGGTAAAAAAAAAAGCCGCGTTGCCGCACCACTTTTTGGGCAAGCTCCATACCAGAAACCGGAGACTTTTTTTTTTGGCCTTACTGATATCAGGGATTTTTTTCCCGATTTGAGGAGTCTGCAGCCCTCGCAAATGGACGTTTCTGTTTTGCGTGTAAATGAAAACGCCCTCCAAAAGCCGAATCATTATCGAGCAGCAAATAATTCAAATTTTTTTACAGAAATAGTTCAATTACTAAACCTCGGTGGACTTCTTCGTTCGATGTCTCATTCAAAATTGAATAACTTATGATGTCGCAAGGAATACAGCAATTGAAAGTTAAATCTTTTACAGGGTCACACTCGAAATACACCTGTAACTGCTTTTGGCTACTTCATCTTCGCAATGACATATTAAAATTAAAAAACTTTTTAAGTATTTTGTTTTGTAGATATGCCTACCCAACGACAATTTTGTATATCAAGAGTTTTCTAGTGGCGTATCTAAGGCTTACCCCCATTCATGGCCTATGCCCCTCCCCCGTGAATCCCCCCACCTTCTTAGAATTAAGGGGGGGGGGCTAAAAGGAGCGTTGATATTGTAAAAACAGTTGAGTGCCCTCCTCAAGAAATTGAGGTCCAATTGGATCCCCATCGATGCATCAGTCACTCCTATTGTATTTCTGTTGCAAATCTGTCAACTGTTTGCGCATTTCAAGACAAATTTAAACAATTTAGTGTTGGATAGTGTGTGTGGTTTGTAATTTGAATTAAACCTGATATCTCAAGAAAAAATAAAAGTTCATTCCAACTTCTACTTTCTCTTTTAACCCCTCGCCCGCCCTGTCTGTCCCCCCCCCCCTCTCGGCTATGGCCCGAACCCAGTTCCAGCCGATTTAGCAACAACACGAATCAGATGTCTGTGCGAGTTGCTGGCAAGATTTCGATCGGCCATGTGCGCCATATTTGCATAATCTATTATATAATAATCTTTGCATGAAGAACAGAGTCTATATTTCTGCTGCAGTCATCACAACAAAATTAATCAATGGAAGATGCATTTTCATTGCTAATTTTGAGTTCACCTCGTCCCTTTACAAAACAAGCAGATTCGTATTGCTGTGTTTTGTCCCTAGAAAGACAAGAATTTTTCCATTTTGAGAAATAGAAATCAAAGGACGAATGAAGCCGATGTGTAGGGAAGGAATAAATAATGTACACATTTCAAAATATTTGTAATCCGACGATAATTCAGTTCGCGCCGGGAGGATTGGTCCCCGCCCCGATCATAATCGATAATGTACAGAACGTAAACAAGTCTGCTGAACGGGCGGGTCTATTTGTGCAAAAAGTTGTGCAAATAAAATGCCTATTTCAGAGGGTTGCAGACAAAATACGTAAAATTAGAACAATTGTTAGGAGAAGCAACTAAATCCGTAGAGTAGCATGGGAGTAAATATCCAACAAAAATCCCCCCCCCCAAAAAATTAAATAAAATGCAGAAAATAATTGCCATTTTACACTGAAATACAAGCGGCCTAAATGGACCAAAAAAGTTCACTTGTACACAATGTATTACATCCGTATCCCCCTATTTTCCATGCCTGGGAGATTTTAGTATATTTTTATCAATTTGCATCCAAGAAAACTCGTGGAAAATGTTTGATGCAAAAAGATAATTAGGCTGCCGTTCCATTGTCACTTTCTAATAATCTTTCATTGAACAGGGACCCTCATAAATTAGATCGTTATTGATTAACAAGCACCATATCCAATTACGAGGTAATCCATTCTAGTGAGTTTATGAAAACCAGTGCCCTCGAACACGTCGTTACTTTACTTGTAATTATTGCTGGCAGTGTGTGTCAGCAAAAATTCATAATCATAACACGGGGGGGGGGGGGGGAACTCTACCACTCCCCAAAAATATATTTTGTAAAAAGTGCCCTTCTTTTTTACGCAAGTGCCCTTATTTTGTACACAAGTGCCTTTTTTGTCACCAGCGGGCTTTTTTTTAGTGCACAGCAAGATTGGACTTTTTTTGCAGGATAACAGGGGCAGATAAATGCACACAAGGCTATGAGGATCGTGGTAACTAATTCTGCATTCTGTGTATTTTTTTTCTGGCAATCGAAAAGCGATGGAACTTTCGTTCATTTTCATACACGAGACACCCAAAACACTTCGCTTTGTAAAGTTTTTTTCTTCAAAATATTAAAACTTCATAGCACGATGCTCTCTTCAAATTTGCTGGTACCCCGCTATGCTTTTGCTCGCATATAATGATTTTTTTCTCGTAAGAAAATTCGGCAAATCTTGATGTGCACATACGTAGTTGGAATACCGAACTCGCCTATTGTGCCGCCCTGAAAAGCGCCACCTATTGTCTTATATATAGTACCCATGATCATCCGGTTGAACAACGCCCCCATTTTCGAAATGACTGCCATTGCTTGTTATTCTACCTATATTTTTTTTTTTCAAACGACATATCTGCGATGACCCTATGCTCGGTAGCCGCTATCTTTCTTATAACATACTCTGTTTGTGCGCCAAATGACATTCTTGTATCACCAAAGGCTCAATCCCTCCACATATCTACCGAACTATCTTTGGCGATAGTCATTTTGAAATAGTTTTATGTCGGGAAAAATGAATTGCAATAGTGCAGTTTTGGACACCATTCCATATAAGAACGAAAAGATACTTCATGTTTAGGCTTTCAAACCTAATTATTGTCTCATTCAAAAGTGAATAACCTTCATGTCGCTAGGAAAACAGCAATTGAAAATAACATCTTTTTTCGGGGTCACACTCGAAATACACCTGTACCTGCTTTTGGCTACTTCATCTTCGCAATAACATATTAAAATAAGAAAAATATAGTTGAAGTATTTTGTTTTGAAGATAAACCCACCCAGCAACAAAGCATTCAAACGACAATTGTGTGTATCAAGAGTTTCCTGGTGGTGTATATAAAGGCTTACCCCCACTCATGGCCTATGCCCCTCCCCCGTGAATCCCCCACCTTCTTAGAATTTTGGGGAGATTCAACGGAGCGTTGATCTTGTAAATACAGTTGAGTGCCCTCCTCCAGAAAATGAGGCCCCTTAAATTGGATCCCACAGTCACTGCCATTGTATTTCTGTTGCAAATCTGTCAACTGTTTGCGCATTTCAAGACAAATTTAAACAATTTAGTGTTGGATTTTGTGAGTGTGTGGTTTGTAATTTGTATAAAACCTGATATAAAAAAAAAAAAGTTTATCCCAACTTCTACTTTCTCTTTTAACCCCTCGCCCGCCCGCCCTGTCTGTCTGCTTTCCCCACTTTTCTCGGCTATGGCCCGAAAACAGTTCCAGCCGATTTAGCAACAACACGAATCACATGTCTGTTCGGGTTGCTGGCGAGATTTCGATCGGCCATGTGCGCCATATTAATTTCGTATAATCTATTCAATTATTTGCATGAAGTCTATATTTCTGCTGCAGTCATCACAACAAAATTAATCAATCGAAGATGCATTTTCCTTGCTAATTTTGAGTTCAACCACCTTCCAGGCTCGGATCCGGGGGGGGGGGGGGGTTAAAAAGAAACAGCTATGTCAAAAAAACAAATTCACAGAAATTTATTACAAATAATGCAAAACACCCCCCTCCTCTGACATCCAAAAAATGATACTGGTAATAATGTCCGCCTTTGCACAAAATACTGACAGAGCCAGCTTGGTTAGGGTGTATATGTACACTATTCTGCAATATAGTGTTAATAATCGTCGGATTTGAACAGCGCCCCCATTGAAAGTATGGTACGAGCCCCCGCCCCCTTTCAAAGGACAAATCTGCGATGACCCTACAACCGATATCTTTTTTTATCACATACTCTGACTGTGTGCCAAAATGCCATACTTGTATCATATCATCAAATGCACAATCCCTCCACATTGGCCTATCTGCCACCCTACATACTTGGCGATAGTCATTTTGAAATACTTTTATGTCGGGAAAAAATGAATTAAAATGAATGTAATCGTGTAGTTTAGGACCCAGTTCAGTATAAAAACGAAAAGACACTTCATGTTTAGGATTTCAAACCTAAATATTTGGCGATGATCATAGAAGCGTAATATCTTCTGGATAGATGAGTGCAGGGCTTTGATTAATCACAAATAAGCTTTGAACGGAACTTGTAAAAAAAAATAGAGGTGTCCTCAACTACACGATTACCGAATGAATTTGGACTGCGGAGAATTCGCTGAAGTCAACCCATATCATCTGGTTCAACCAGAAGAGGACGACTAATACTCGGTGTGATTCATGATCCCCCTTCTCTCAGCAATTACATTTGTCAAATATTAATTATAGAAAGTCAGATGAGCAAAAGAGGAAAAGCGCTCTCTGGCGTCAAAATGACCCCCAACCTTCAACGACTGACAGGGAAACGTTTTGCCCTTGGTGAACAATGTGTGTATTGTTGGACAATTAGTATAATTTTATATAAAAAGCCAAAAGGTTTTTTCGGTGATTAAAAAAAATAACGACGTGAACTAAAAAAACAGCCCTGAAAGTGCTCTGAGGGCATGCAAATCGTGAATTGGCAGGCGTAGGCAATTTCGGGCCTATTTACTGGCCTTCACCCCTTCATTAAGCAAAACCTTGCAATTTTCAACCAGGCCACATTTCAGGCAAAAGGAAGGACCCATGAATCATATTTCATAAAACAAATGTCTAAACAGGCTTGAACATTCAACAGCTTGTACGCCTCGCTGTGAAATGAAGTTTACATTAAGATTTCCCGCTCTCTAATTGGAGTCTAAATTCCCTCTTAGGTTTAAACTATGTTACCTCGCAGCTCCTTACGTAGCCGGGGCGATTTGGTTTTTTTCCCAAACGAGATCGGACAATATCAAGAGAGGGCGCTCTTTCTGCGTTATGTATATTCATGATGTCCAGGCTTTAGAGAATAACAAGGAATAATGGTGTTTAAATCTCCGACGATTGACCCCGGATTTGTGGACGGGTTGGAAGTAGTCCTGACTTCTAATCAGGTCATCCGAGTTCGAACCCCAGTGAGCGTTGTTCACGTCCTCTCATTTACCTTACATAACTGAAGTGGGGAAGGAACATTTCTCACAAGACGTAAAAGCCTATCTTGGGTTTGTTGTAATGGACCAATCAGGAGATGAGAAGCGGATGTCGTTTGAAAAACAAAAGATTCGCGGGGGGAGGGACACCCCCTTACAAATTCCCAGTGTCCATCAAGGATCCAAATTTTGCCCTTCACTAGAAAATTGTCATCATGAGAAAGAGCGACCTCACTGTAACTAGACTGCATCATCATGGAGGCAGCCATTTTTAATTAAAGGTTACGCAGACCAGTAAATAGACTGACATAGATCTCAGTGACAATTACGCGCACTTTCCAAAATTATTGAGACACACTTCGAATTTAATTTTTTTTTTCATCATCTTTAATTTTATCATCTTACGAATCTTTAATTTTTGTATGACTTTTGGGAGAAAATTCCATCCAAAGATGATCACCTTTGTGTGATCTTAACAAAAAGATACAACACTATTGTTAATCACTCGGAAAAAATATCAAGTCAGGTTAAATTCGGTCAAAATAATACTTTTCGTGTCAAAGCGATACTTTTCCAGGTCGCAATGATACTTCTCTGGATCAGTTTTTTGGATCATTTGACCCGGAACATTTTCAATGAGACCCGGGAAGGTATCATATGGCTCGCATTCCGGGTCTAATTAGCCTTTCGCCAAGGCTATTGTGGCTTAAGGCTATAAATACAGCACGCACGAGTGGCGAAGCCACGAGGCTTTTTCTAACTTGTTTTGTTGAATTATTCATATTTTTTTATGCAAATAAGTAGAGTGCTGAAAGGTTTACCAATCACAACGCAGATTTTGCCGAGTTGCGTCCATTTGTGAAAGAAGGGTGATTTTCGAAAAAACGTAAGAGGAAATAACTAAACAAAATAAGTTCATACACTAAAATAATTTCTTGAAATTCTTATATAAGTAAAATTATAATAAGATAATGAAAGAACAATTGCGCAGTCACGATCTCGTGGAAAATGAACACTAGACTCGCTTTTTTTTTTTTAATTTTGTGTCAGCATCCGGGGTGCGCACGCGCCTGGGTTGAAGCCACGTGCGCCCTAAAAGGCTAATGACCCTTTTAGGGTAGCAAAAATCGAGATTACAAAGAAAAACGTAAGAAAAAAAGTTGGAAAAGGCCTCGTGGATTTGCTACTCGCGTGTGTGGTCTCCCGCCCCAGTCGTTTCGTCCCGCCCCAGTCGTTTCGTCCCGCCCCAGTAGTTAAACCACGATGGACTTGGCGAAAGGCTAGGGTCAAATGTGATCAGGGACTTTTTAGACTGAATAGACAACATTTTACAGGCGAACAAATTATGCTTGAAGATGGCGATCAAAGCCACATATTTCATGCTCCAGCCAGCTCAGTTAGTACATTGCTCGGTTGGCTTTACACAACAACGGCAACTTTGCTAACTTCTACAGTTTCTACAATTATTTAAAAGGACATATTTATATGTGACCAATAAAAACCCAGGCTACAACGAGATAACTTTAGTCGCAGGAGCTCATACCATGCCACCAGCATTTATTCAACAGAAATCTTAAATGTGATTACATTTGAACGAATTAAAACCCACCACCTAGAATGACTTTCATGCGTTTGTTTAGTTCAGATATTAGCGTATGATTTTCCATTAGCCTACATCGCAAGTTTAACCCTAAAAGGGCCGGGTTATTTTGACCATCTCCCAGCCGGAATCAAACATCTCTCTAAGATCTCAGCCATCGAGTGACGAACAATTATGAAACTTGGAACACGCATAGAACAACTTATCATAAACATACCCAAGAAATGTTATGACTATAGGTCAAAGGATTTTGGAATTATGGCTAATTAATTATTCATATGTACGAATAGTAATTCTGCTTTTTTGTGTACACTATACGTATATGGGGATATTCAGTTTCGCTGCGTGGCAACCCGTGGTCCGAATTTTATGTTTTTGGAATCAAGAGATGCGCAAGACTCGAGGCTAAAAAGTCAGAACAGCTCGTCTCGCGAAAAAAAAATTCAAGGCTATCGCGGAAAAAGTTGAGGGGGCGGGGTGGATTCCGCCCCGGCCCTTTTGGGTTAAAAGGAAGGCCTCATTGGCTTATTAATAACAACACAAAATGATACATGAATGCGATGCAAAGGAAACATTTCCCATAGCAAATTGTGTCAGAAAAACTCGCAGTGGTAGCATCACAATCGTGACACCCATCGGGTGTTGTTAATATTCATTTCCAGATAAAGATTCAGATTAGGATCAGATTAAAATGGTAATTTTGACAATGTGTCATTTACTCATGGTAGTATAGCTTTGTCAACAGTTTCTTCCTTTGGGAGGAATTTCAACTACATGTTAATTTAAAAAGTCTCATTTAACTCGAACAAGGCAAAGACAATACAACTTAAACCCTTCACCGTAATAATTAATCAATTGCGACTTCACCATCCCGAGGCTGTTGGCATTTAGGACTCTGAAATGAAGACCAAAAACAAAACAATAAATGAGGAAAATAAAATCACTTTTTCGGTATTGGTTTAGCTCTATGGAACCGACTTATTGTCGGGCCGCAAATGAGTCGAATTTGTTAAAGCAATAATTCAATAAAGTAAACGTCACTTGATTTCAGTGTGTCTTTGTTTTATACTCGAGGGAAAATGGCAATTGAAATAAAAAATCTACTTTCGGGGTGAAACACGAATTAGCTCGGGGAATACAGCTTTAAGAACTGGATATTGGATATTGCTTCACAGCAACCTCGTCGGCTGAAAGGAAAGAGAGGGGGCGAAATTATTTTATTCTTGGTCAGTGTGTCCGTTTGTATGAAAAAAACGGTATTAACGCTAGATTTTACACTGAAAATTACAGCAATCTTGATTGAATTAAGGTCGAATGTCCACGGAAACGTACTCGACTGGTCCGATGGGTGGAATGCATGCAGAAGATATTCCACTTTTACGTTGGCTTTTTCGTTCATTTCAATGTCCACTAAAACGTGTCAGTACTTCAGTGCTAAATAAGGGTCGTTCAACTTAGCTGCATCCGTTAAAGGGAATAATAGCTTCAAAAAGAGAAAAATAATCCTGGAAACTTCTCTGCTTGAGCAGCCCCCTACTTGTCAACTGAAGAGCAATGAGAAGAAAAAAAAGAAAGTTCAGTGCGTCATTTTGGATAACAAATTTTAACGCTATAGATCTTACACAGAAAATTTCTTACACAGAAAACAAGGAGGTTTATTGAATTAAGGTAGAATTTCCACAACTTCCACGGGGTGCTATAGATTTTTGAATTCAGTTTGTAAATTTTGCTTTAATTTTGTTCTTTCCATTTTGCTCATCTACAATCAGCTGCGACCATAGAGCTATATTAAACTTAATTTAATTGAGCTTTATGGAACCGAGTTATTGTCGGGTCCTAAATAAGTCGAATTTGTTAAAGCAATAATTCAATAAACTAAACGTCGGTTGATTTCGGTGTGTCTTTGTTTTATACTCGAGGGAAAATAGCAATTGAAAAAAAATCTACTTTCGGGATGAAACACGAATTAGCAGGGGGAATACATGTTTCAGACTATATTGATACAAACTTAAACAAACAGACTTGTCAACTGAAGAGCAATGAGACTGAGAACATGTTGACTGTTCACTTTTTATGTTCACTGCGTTACAGATGCGTGCCCCGTGCTCTTTATAAAGGAAACGGGACACACTGTTGCTTTCCAGTGATTCTATTTTAAAATAGGGTTCCATTGGCTTCAAGGTGAGTCAATTACAGTAAATCCCATTTTTGAAACATCCCCCCCCCAAAAAAAAATCCTCATATTGATATTGAATAATTATCGGAAATTTACGTCTTGGTAACAAAAACACCCCTATAAAGACTGCTATGTCAATATTTCGGGAGAAGTGAAATTTACCTTCAACATTTGCCATTCTCTTCTTAAAACGTATGCACTCGCCCCCCGTGGGAGTGGGTGCTGGCACACAGAGCCAGCCGGGAGGGCACTGGTACGGCAATTGATTATTGATGTCACAGACTGAGAATAAAGCAATCGGATTGAAATATGAAGTTAATCGCAATATTATACAATGCATTGGCACATTGGAAGTGTGTTGAATGTGAACATTAAATCTGATTAACAGGAAAATTAAGAAGAAATCAATTGCAAAAACTTACGATCTTGTTTGACACCAAACTCGTCGGCTGAAAAGAAAGGAAGAAAGAGAGAGGGAAGTACATTTTATTCCTGATCAGTGCGTCGGTTTGGATGAAAAAAAATGTCAACACTAAATCTTACACAGATAATTACAAGGACCTTTATTAAGGTAAGGTCGAATGGCCACTAAAACGTGTCAATACTTTACTACTGGTCCGATTGGTGGATTGTATATTGATGCTAAATATGGATGTGGTTCAACTGAGCTGCATCCGTTTAAAGGAACATACTTCAAAAAAGAGGAAAATAAGCCGAGAAACTACTCCGCTTGAGCTGCCCCAACTTGTCAACTGAAGAGCAATGAAGCGGGAAGATGTTGACTGTTCACCTTTTATGTTCACTGCGTTACAGATGCGTGCCCCGTGCTCTTTATAAAGGAAACGGGACACACTGTTGCTTTCCAATGATTCTATTTTAAAATAGGGTTCCATTGGCTTCAAGGTAAGTCAATTACAGTAAATCCCAGTTTTGAAACAAAACATCCCCCCCCAAAAAAAAATCCTCATATTAATATTGAATAATTATCGGAAATTTACGTCTTGGTAACAATAACACCCCTATAACGACTGTTAAGTCAATTTTTCGGGAGAAGTGAAATTTACCTTCAACATTTGCCATTCTCTTCTTAAAAGCCGCGCACTTGCCCCCCGTGGGAGTGGGTGCTGGCACACAGATCGAGCCGGGAGGGCACTGGTACGGCCATTGATTATTGATGTCACAGACTGAGAATAAAGCAATCGGATTGAAATATGAAGTTCATCGCAATATTATACAATGCATCGGTACATTGGAAGCGTGTTGAATGTGAACATTAAATCTGATTAACAGGAAAATTAAGAAGAAATCAACTGCAGAAACTTACAAAAATATTGTTTGACACCAAACTCGTCGGCTGAAAAGAAAGCAAGAAAGAAAGTTCAGTGCGTCCATTTGGATAACAAATTGTAACGCTAGATATTACACAGAAAATTTCTTACACAGAAAACAAGGATCTTTATTGAATTAAGGTAGAATTTTCACAACTTCCACGGGGTGCTATAGATTTTCGAATTCAGTTTGTAAGTTTTGCTTTAATTTTGTTCGTTCCATTTTGCTCATCTACAATCAGCAGCGACCATAGCCTTTCACCAAGGCCATCGTGGTTTAACTTGCCCGCATTCAAAGCGGCGAAACAAAAACAAAAACAAAAACAAAAACGAGAAATAGAAAGAAAATGTTACCTTCGTTAGTTTCGGCCGCGAGGACAGAGCCCAGGCACACCAGAACGACCAAGCAGATATAAGCCTTCATCTTGACTGCATAAAGATACGGTAACCCAGAATAATACAAATATACACAACAAGAACGGTACTAGTTCCATATACCTGCATGCATCGGGCATCAATGGGTTTTCCTGCCATGTTGTCTTAATCATGATAATGCCAGAGGTGTAATGACTCAGTTTAGCTGGTGGTTAACAAGATAAATTGAAATCTGTATCTGCAGATATCTTGATCTACAAATTCCGAAAACGCGACTCCAGCATCTATGGCGTCAAATCAAATGATTTAAAGAGAGCTATAGGACTGAACGAATATCAGGTTAACGATCAACGTAAATACACTTGTGACTTAATACATGTTCACAATGGAAACTGAATCACCTAGTACACGGTGCAAAAGCTGACGAAATCCCCGAAAGGTACCAAAATCCATCCATCGCTGTGCGCGCAGGTCAACTCAAATTTTCTTCGTGCTCTCATATTGGACGGATTTTGTACGCAGACACTCGCCGGTGCGTGCAAATGTAATTTAATGTTGCAGAGGATGGACTTTTCACAATCTAGCTTTGCAGCGAACATGAACGAGATCAGCGGTGACTAGCAGACTCGGAGGACGGCGGGAACGTGGAAAACCTACCACCGTACTCGCGGGTGCATTATTCTCACGATGGCTTAAAATAGAGCTCGTCCAGAACTGGCACCCATAGGAAAGCGCGCGTTAGCAAATCGTGACGTCATCATGTCTAGGGTCTATTCCCTAAATGAATTCGTTCGAATAGCTTCCCCGAGTTAACTCGGATAAAGGCAGATGGTAATTCGGATAGAATCAACAGAAACCGGTTGAAACCAACCGAACAAACCAGTTATAACTGGTAGTTCTGATGGAATCAGCAGGAACCAGTTGAAACCAACTGAACAAACCAATAATAACTGTACGTAGTTCTGATGGAATAAGCAGGAACCAGTTGAAACCAGTTGAACGACCGAGTAATAACTGGTCATTCTGATGGAATCAACAGGAACCAGTTGAAACCACTTGAACGAACCAGTTACCTACTGGTAATTCTTATGGAGTCGTGTATTGGTCGTGACAGGCCTGTAAGACGAACGTTTTGGCATCTTATACAGATAAGCTAACACAATGCAAGCTGTCGCGTCGTTTTAGCCGTGAAAGGTAGGGCGGATTTCGACGATGGATTGAAAATACTGACAAAGTAAGCTACTTACATGAAGTTGATGCTGTTGTGCTCCTGAAGTAGAGATAAGCTTGCTAGTTGACGACAATCGCCGGAATGACTATTTGAAGAACGAAACAGACTTTTTATACTTTTTGGATGTAAATGGACGGTGCAGAGCTTACGATAGTGGTATCGAAGGACCGATAGCGTGTGAGGAGAATCAGCAGACGTTCGTGATTGGCTGAAAATTATAAGATGTGAACTCCATTGAAACACCGATCCATTGACACGATTTCTTGACCAGTTACAGCTGCGATTAAATATTGACATGCGTGCACTAAAGTCCGCCATGCGTGCGCGTGCGTTTGACGCACGAGCTGGAACATGCAGTGTGGCATTGGATGGGGTCACGTGTTGTTGCCCACGTGTTCAGTGGGCGGGGCTTAATGGATTAGCCTATAGATCGTGGTTTCTTGGTTGATGACTCATCAAAAAACTTAACTTTCCGTCCAAGAAATGACAAAATAAACAATAAACTATTCAAAAAACAATGAAGCGATCATCAGCATTCCTTAAAGTTAAGTTTTTCAAATACTCTTGTTAAGAACAAACAGATACGTTACCTCATTTTCATATTTATTTTTGGAAATAACTGCAACTCCTGCAGAACCTGTGGATATTTTTAGTTTGGACGGCCGGCCGGCCCCCCCCCCCCCCCCCCCAATTTGAGACCTTTGATGACATGCATACACCCGGTTCCTGTGTTGGGCTATCAGAGGCAAAGAACAAAATTACAATTTAATCTTGATATTGTGTAATGAAAAGACACGTCTTCTCTATCACAAGAGTCGATTAAATGTCATTTCCTATAATTATTCTTATCAGTAAAAGGTAATTTGGAAATATTTACCATGAAATCAGTAACTCAAAATTAATCTTTTCGACTTTACAGTTAATATTAAAACAAAGTATTTTACACTAAATATTCAGTTGAGACCCCCCCCCCCCCCTCCACCGTTTTGTGTAATCCCGTTTGACCCCCAAACCCCCCTCTGGAACCGCGCCCGGTGTTTCATCATTTTTACACCATTTCCCGTTTTCTTCGAATCACCCCGAACCCTTCCCAATCCCATCGGCATGAACGTCGCCGGAATTTTGTCCAGAGGCAGCTATGATTACTTGACACTTGGGGTGCTGTTGAACTGTAAACGGAGACGTATCATAGAGCACGGATCTGACATTTAAAGGCCCAGTTTTGTCAAAAATCCACAAAAATAAACAGCATAAAATGACCTGGACTATCTTGTTCTCCACCCCCCGGCCCTACACAAGTGAAAATATCCTTTTTTTTCGCTATCCCGCATTATAAAATGCAAGGACAAAAATTCCAATGCAGTAATTAGTTCCCTTATCATTTCAGGGGAGAAACCTGCTGGTACATCATCCAAGACGCTTTGGATCCCTGGGATCTTCACTTGGCGTCGGCTTTATCCATGCATGATAATCTACAAAGCCTTGTAATTATTTGACTGCATGGGTAAAGTCCTCTTTTTATTTCCTAAAGTAGAATTTGAACCATTCATTAAAACAAGTGATTGAAACAAAATGAATAGGGCGCGAGAGAATATATGAACGTACAAAATAATATTCGAGTTAAAAAAGTATGCTCGTGCTCTAACAAACTTTGAATTAGGCCCCCCCCCCAAAGTCTCCGGTTTCTGGTATGCGCACGCGTCGCCGTAGCCATGCGCGTCGGCAAAATGAAAAAGTTTTTTCTTTCAATGAAAGATGATGTCTCAAAACCGCCAAACTCACTGGTTTGACTGGAATACTGCTGCTGCACGATTTTAACGTGTTTTTAGATGGGGTTATGATCGAGAATAAGCTTTATGTGGCCTCTCTGGACTCCCATATATTTGCACTAAGTTTAGTCAGGCACCATTTGCAGTCATCAGCCGACATTTGGAGCAAAAAAGTCAGGTAAAAAAAAAAAAAAGCCGCGTCGCCGCACCACTATAGCTCCATACCAGAAACCGGAGACTTTTTTTTTGGCCTTACTGATATCAGGGATTTTTTTTTCTCCCGATTTGAGGAGTCTGCAGCCCTCGCAAATGGACGTTTCTGTTTTGCGTGTAAATGAAAACGCCCTCCAAAAGCCGAATCATTATCGAGCAGCAAATAATTCAATTTTTTAACAGAAATAATTCAATAACTAAACCTCGGTAGACTTCTTCGTTCGATGTCTCATTCGAAATTGAATAACTTATGGTGTCGCAAGGAATACAGCAATTGAAAGTTAAATCTTTTAAGGGGTCACACTCGAAATACACCTGTAACTGCTTTTGGCTACTTCATCTTCGCAATAACATATTAAAATTAAAAAAAACTTTTTAAGTATTTTGTTTTGTAGATATGCCTACCCAGCAACAAGGCATTCAAACGACAATTTTGTATATCAAGAGTTTTCTAGTGGCGTATCTAAGGCTTACCCCCACTCATGGCCTATGCCCCTCCCCCGTGAATCCCCCCCCCCTCACCTTCTTAGAATTTAGGGGGGGGGGGGCTAAAAGGAGCGTTGATATTGTAAAAACAGTTGAGTGCCCTCCTCCAGAAAATGAGGTCCAATTGGATCCCCATCGATGCATCAGTCACTCCTATTGTATTTCTGTTGCAAATCTGTCAACTGTTTGCGCATTTCAAGACATATTAAACAATTTAGTGTTGGATAGTGTGTGTGGTTTGTAATTTGAATTAAACCTGATATCTCAAGAAAAAATAAAAGTTCATTCGAACTTCTACTTTCTCTTTTAACCCCTCGCCCGCCCTGTCTGTTCCCCCCCCCCCCCTCGGCTATGGCCCGAACCCAGTTCCAGCAGATTTAGCAACAACACGAATCAAATGTCTGTGCGAGTTGCTGGCAAGATTTCGATCGGCCATGTGTGCCATATTTACATAATCTATTATAACAATCTTTGCATGAAGAACAGAGTCTATATTTCTGCTGCAGTCATCACAACAAAATTAATCAATGAAAGATGCGTTTTCATTGCTAATGTTGAGTTCACCTCGTCCCTTTACAAAACAAGCAGATTCGTATTGCTGTGTTTTGTCCCTAGAAAGACAAGCATTTTCCATTTTGAGAAATAGAAATCAAAGGACGAATGTAGCCGATGTGTAGGGAAGGAATAAATAATGTACACATTTCAAAATATTTGTAATCCGACAATAATTCAGTTCACGCCGGGAGGATTGGTCCCTGCCCCGATCATAATCGATAATATACAGAACGTAAACAAGTCTGCTGAACGGGCGGGTCTATTTGTGCAAAAAGTCGTGCAAATAAAGCGGCCTTAAATACAATGAAATACACTGAAATACAAGCGGCCTAAATGGACCAAAAAAGTTCACTCTTACACAATGTATTACATCCGTATCCCCCTATTTCCCATGCCTGGGAGATTTTGGTATATTTTCATCAATTTGCATCCAAGAAAACTCGTGGAACGGATGCAAAAAGATAATTAGGCTGCCGTTCCATTGTCACTGTCTAATAATCTTTCATTGAACAGGGACCCTCATAAATTAGATCGTTATTGATTAACAAGCACCATATCCAATTACGAGGTAATCCATTCTAGTGAGTTTATGAAAACCAGTGCCCTCGAACACGTCGTTACTTTGCTTGTAATTATTGCTGGCAGTGTGTGTCAGCAAAAATTCATAATCATAACACGGGGGGGGGGGGACTCTACCCCTCCCCAAAAAAATATATTTTGTAAAGAGTGCCCTTCTTTTTTACGCAAGTGCCCTTATTTTGTAAACAAGTGCCTTTTTTGTCACCAGCGGGCTTTTTTTTTTAGTGCCCAGCAAGATTGGATTTTTTTTTTGCAGGATAACAGGGGCAGATAAATGCACACAAGGCTATGAGGGTCGTGGTAACTAATTAATAATAATAATAATAATAATAATAAAAGAACATTTGTAAAGCGCCGGTATCCGCCAAAAATAGGCGCTCATGGCGCTCGAGGAGAAAGTCAAGTTAAGATTGTGTGTTGTGAGAGTAAGCTTGTTTGTACAGGTGAAATTTTATGTTTGTCTTAAATGTTGTGATGGATGGAGATGATTTGATAGCCAGAGGGAGTTGGTTCCAAACTCGGGTTGACGCTGCAGCAAAGGATCTGTCACCCCACAGAGTGGAGGTCCTGGGCTCATGAAGCATCATGAGCTCACTGGAGCGAAGTCCGGTGCGTGCTGTTGAGTACGGGTTGATGAGATCGATGAGATACTCCGGCGCATTGTTGTGGAGGATTTTGTAAACGAATAGGCCAAGTTTGTATTTAATTCTGTATGATACTGGAAGCCAGTGGAGATCTGCTAGTACAGGAGTGATGTGAGAATGTTTACTAGTGAGAGAGATTAGTCTGGCACTGATGTTTTGTAGTCGCTGCAAACGGTTTAGTTGATTTAGGTTAATGCCATACAATAGTGAATTGCCCATGTCAATTTTGGATGTGATGAAAGCGTGAACAAGTATTTCAGTTGTGTGTTTGTCAAGATATTTTCGTATGTGTCCGATGTTACGGATCGACATGCAGACTGATCTAGAGATTGATGTAAGGTGATGTTCCATGGATAGAGATGAATCAAAGATAATACCAAGATTTCTGACTTGATTTGATGGCATGATGGTTGAATCACCAACCCTTATGGATGGAACATGAACTTTGCACGATTGCTGCTTTGAACCTATGATGATAAATTCGGTCTTTTCATCGTTGAATTTGAGCCAGTTGTGAGTCATCCAAGAACGTACGTCATCAATGCATGTTTCCATCTGCTGGATTGCTGAATCAACCTTGTGTTGTTGAGGGTCTACTGACATATATAATTGGGTATCATCTGCATAACAATGATAGCATATACCATGCTTTCGAATGATTTCACCAAGTGGCATTGTATACAGAGAGAACAAGACGGGCCCTAGGACTGATCCTTGAGGTAGCCCAAAATCAAGAGAGACAGTAGATGAACTTGAATCATTGACCCGGACAAATTGAGATCGGTCATTAAGGTATGATTTAAACCAGTCTAATGCAACTCCATCTATCCCAATACGAGTGTTGAGGCGGCTGAATAATGTGGGATGGTCAACTGTATGAAAAGCTGCTGATAGGTCGAGCAACACGAGCAATGATATCCTGCGCTTGTCCATAGCCTGCAACAGGTCATTTTGGATTTTGAGGGTGGCAGACTCGACGCTGTGATTAGCACGGAAGGCAGATTGATGCGGGTCATGTAGATTGTTCTCAATTAAGAAAGATGAGAGTTGCATTAAGACTACCCTCTCAAGGGGTTTACTCAAAAGGGAAAGATTCGAGACTGGTCTGTAATTCTTCATTTCCTATTTGTTTAGATGCGGCTTCTTTAAAAGAGGTCGTATCTGAGCAACTTTCATATCATCCGGTACATCACCAAACAGTAAACTGTCATTAATGATGCCAGTGAAAACTGGCACAAGGGAAGCTGAGCATTTCTTAAACAGGGATGATGGAATTGGATCTAATTCGCAGGATTTAGATGATGATTTACTGAGAATGTTAGACACATCATTTTCTGTAACTGGCTGAAATGATGTGAGGTGATGTGAGGCACAGAGCTCTTCCTCATGCGGCAAATCAGTAGTAACACGCTTGAAACCTTGGCGAATCTTCTGGATCTTCTCAGTGAAGGAACAGCAGAACTCATTTGCCAGATTCTCGTCACTGCTTTCAGGGAGAGGGGACACACGACACCTGTGAAGTAATCGGTCTTATTCTGTGCAATTTTTTTTCTGGCAATCGAAAAGAGATGGAACTTTCGTTCGCAAAGATCATTTTCATACACAAGACACCTAAAACACTTTGCTTTCTAAAGGTTTTTTTTCTTCAAAATATTAAAACTTTATAGCACGATGCTCTCTTCAAATTTGCTGGTACCCCGCTATGCTTTTGCGCGCATATAATGATTTTTTTCCCGTAAGAAAATTCGGCAAATCTTGATGTGCACATACGTAGTTGGAATACCGAACTCGCCTATTGTGCCGCCCTGAAAAGCGCCACCTATTATCTTATAGTACCCATGATCATCCGGTTGAACAACGCCCCCATTTTCAAAATGACGGCCATTGCTTGTTATTCTACCTATATTTTTTTCAAACGACATATCTGCGATGACCCTATGCTCGGTAGCCGCTATCTTTCTTATAACATACTCTGTTTGTGCGCCAAATGCCATTCTTGTATCATCAAAGGCTCAATCCCTCCACATATCTGCCGTACTATATATACAATCTTTGGCGATAGTCATTTTGAAATACTTTATGTCGGGAAAAAATGAATTGCAATAGTGCAGTTTAGGACTCCGTTCCATATAAGAACGAAAAGACACTTCATGTTTAGGCTTAATATTTTAGCTAAATATTTGGCGATGAACAGATAATACAAGCAGGAAAAGTTATTTGATATGTTTGGAATCATCAATTCGCAAAGATCATAATATCTTCTGGAAAGAGGGCAGGGTTTTGATTAATCATAAGCAGCTGTAAACGGAACTTGTAAAAAATAGAGTTGTCCTATACCGGTACTACACGACTATCAATTGAATTTGGACTGCGGAGAATTCGCTGAAGTCCTATATCTCGTTAAACCAAAAGAGGACGACTAATACTCGATTCATGATCCCCCTTCTCTCAACAATTACATTTGTAAAATATTAATTATAGAAACTCAGATGAGCAAAAGAGGAAAAGCGCCCTCTGGCGTCAAATGACCCCCAACCTTGAAACGACCGACTGAAAAAAAGCTTTGCCTCTTGTCAACAATTTGTATTGCTGAGAAATTTGTGAAGAAATAATTCCATAACTAAACCTGGTGGACTAAACCTCGTTCGATGTCTCGTTCAAAAGTGAATAACTTTCATGTTGCTAGGAAAACAGCAATAGAAAATGACATCTTGTTTTCGGGGTCACACTCGAAATACACCTTTAACTGCTTTTGGCTACTTCATCTTCGCAATAACATATTAAAATTTAAAAAAAAATTATAGTTTAAGTATTTTGCTTTGTAGATATGCCTACCCAGCAACAAGGCATTCAAACGACAATTTTGTATATCAAGAGTTTTCTAGTGGCGTATGTAAGGCCTACCCCCACTCATGGCCTATGCCCCTCCCCCGTGAATCCCCCACCTTCTTAGAATTTAGGGGGGGGGGGCTAAAAGGAGCGTTGAAATTGTAAAAACAGTTGAGTGCCCTCCTCTAGAAAATGAGGTCCCTTAAATTGGATCCCATCAGTCACTGCCATTATATTTCTGTTGCAAATCGGTCAACTGTTTGCGTATTTCAAGACAAATTTAAACAATTTAGTGTTGGATTTTACGTGTGTGTGGTTTGTAATTTGAATAGAACCTGATATCGAAAGAACATTTTTAAAATGTTCATCCCAACTTCTACTTTCTCTTTTAACCCCTCGCCTGCCCGCCCTGTCTGTCTGTTTTCCCCACTTTTCTCGGCTATGGCCCGAAGCCAGTTCCAGCCGATTTAGCAACAACACGAATCACATATCAGCTGTTCGGGTTGCTGGCGAGATTTCGATCGGCCATGTGCGCCATATTTGCATAATCTATTATATAATAATCTTTGCATGAAGGACAGAGTCTATATTTCTGCTGCAGTCATCGCAACAATCAAAGATGCATTTTCCTTGCTTTCCTTGCATTTTCCTTGACCGGAAAAGAAGTTTTGCCTCTGGTGAACACCTTGTAATGCTGGAGAATTTTTAAAATTATGTATAAGAAGCAAAATCTTTTTGGGTGATAAAGAAAAATAACAACATGAACGTCTACGTCCGGAGTGGGAGGGCCGAGGCTGTTATACCCTTGTTGCTTTAGTAGTCTTGCCGTTAAGTAGTGTTCACATTTCTACTTGTTTGTTTTCTTTTTAGTTTAAATGAAAATTTTGTTCAAAAGTAAAAATAACAACTAACCAGGAAAAATAGCACGTTGTAAATAGATAATTCACTCGCAAAAACTGATACACAAAATCGTTTTATTCAACAGCAATCAAGAGCAAGGTTACAAAGCGTTATGATATTGAATTAATTAAGACCCACCACACAGAATGACTG
The DNA here is from genome assembly GCF_015706575.1 of Patiria miniata. Lineage (NCBI taxonomy): Eukaryota > Metazoa > Echinodermata > Asteroidea > Valvatida > Asterinidae > Patiria > Patiria miniata. Next base: position 1,576,721 of record NW_024037069.1, read on the forward strand.
TTCATGGTTGTATTTAGTTCAGATCATATATAGCATTATTTTTTTTTATTTTCTTCCAGTGGCCTTGACCTACAGGTCAGTTTTTTTGGAACTCTTTACAATATTATGTCTTGTAAATGAAAACAGATGTCAGCAAGTTTTGAAGTAATGGCATAGCAAGGAAATATTTTCCATAGGAGATTGTGTCAGAAAAAAACCAGTTAATAGCTTCACAATCGTTACAACCTATCAAGTGTTGTTAATTGCTAATTCCTATAGATTGAAATTCTGATTAGCTTCAGATTTAAAATGGTAATCAGAAAATTTGTGATTCACCATCCCATTGCTGTTGGTATTTTTGGAATCTGAAATGAAGACCAACAACAAGAAAAAATCATGCCATTTTTTTTCATAATTTATGCATGAAGCTAAAAAGGCAAACATGCGGTTATTTGCTGTACTCGTCTCTGAGAAAGGAAATCTATAGTCCTCTTTGCGCATGCTTGAATGATATAGGTACACTGACTAACTAGCTCCCTGATTGACCGAGTGACTGACGAACTAACTCACTGAGTTGATTGAATGACCGCCTCACTCACTAAATAACTAGCTCCCTAATTGACCGAGTGACTGACGAACTAACTCACTGAGTTGATTGAATGACCGCCTCACTCACTGACTAACTAGCTCCCTAATTGACCGAGTGACTGACGAACTAACTCCCCGAGTTGATTGAATGACCGCCTCACTCACTGACTAACTAGCTCCCTCCCCGACCGAGTGACTGACGAACTAACTCACTGAGTTGATTGAATGACCGCCTCACTCACTAAATAACTAGCTTCCTGATTGACCGAGTGACTGACAACTAACTCACTGAGTAATTGATTGAATGACCGCCTCACTCCCCGACTAACTAGCTCCCTGATTGACCGAGTGACTGACAAACTAATTCACTGAGTTGATTGAATGACCGCCTCACTCACTGACTAACTAGCTCCCTAATTGACCGAGTGACTGACGAACTAACTCCCCGAGTTGATTGAATGACCGCCTCACTCACTGACTTACTAGCTCCCTCCCCGACCGAGTGACTGACGAACTAACTCACTGAGTTGATTGAATGACCGCCTTACTCACTGACTAACTAGCTCCCTAATTGACCGAGTGACTGACGAACTAACTCACTGAGTAATTGATTGAATGACCGCCTCACTCACTGAATAACTATCTCCCTGATTGACCGAGTGACTGACGAAATAACTCACTGAGTTGATTGAATGACCGCCTCACTCACTGACTAACTAGCTCCCTCCCCGACGGAGTGACTGACGAACTAACTCACTGAGTTGATTGAATGACCGCCTCACTCACTGAATAAATAGCTCACTAATTGACCGAGTGACTGACGAACTAACTCACTGAGTAATTGATTGAATGACCGCCTCACTCACTGACTAACTAGCTCCCTAATTGACCGAGTGACTGACGAACTAACTCACTGAGTAATTGATTGAATGACCGCTTCACTCACTGACTAACTAGCTCCCTGATTGACCGAGTGACTGACGAACTAACTCCCCGACCGAGTGACTGACGAACTAACTCACATAGGCCAAGTTCGCGCAAGGACTATAGTTGACCAATGGTTAACTAACGTTTGCCCGAACTCTGTCTAGTCAACGGTGGTTGACTACGCTAGTTGTCTATTTGGAACCAGCCTACTGGGGTTGGTTGCTTCGCTGGTAACCAATAGCCGCGCGCATTCATAACGCTAGCAGAGAGCCAGGATCAAGAAGTTTTGCGATGACATTTTGACCAGTGTTTGACTAGAGACGTTCGCACGTTGCTATCAGTGCGCAGGCGTAAGGTACGTCACAAATCAACCACTTGTCGACTAATGGTCCTTGCCCGAACTTGGCCTGAGTTGATTGAATGACCGCCTCACTCACTGACTAACTAGCTCCCTAATTGACCGAGTGACTGACGAACTTACTCACTGAGTTGATTGAATGACCGCCTCACTCACTGACTAACTAGCCCCCTAATTGACCGAGTGACTGACGAACTAACTCACCGAGTTGATTGAATGACCGCCTCACTCACTGACTAACTAGCTCCCTGATTGACCGAGTTACTGTTCTGAAGTCTCACCAAGGCCACGTGCATGAACAGTTTCCCACTATTCATGTTCTGAATCCATTGAATAGACTTTACTAAGCGTTCCTTGTCTCTGGTTGAAGTTAGTAAAAGACGACTTTACATTTACTTAACGCTCTGTGTAAGACACCTCGCGAACAGGGCTGAGTAGGTCATTTGGAACAGTATCTGTCTGTTATTTCGAAGCTAGCGTGTTCGATTCCGCAAACACTATAATGTCTGACCTATGCTCCTCAATCTCTGTCCTATTTTTGAAGGTAAATGAAAACCGAATTAAAATTCTCAAAAGGTTCAACGCGTCCTCATCTCACATTGGAGCTTTTTTTGCCAGCTGACGCAGGTCAGCTTTTTCGTGTGTGCATGACCCTTGCACACCAAAGTCTCCCACAGTAAGCAGCCCAGAATGCATTGCGTTTCCGTACAGATTATGGTACAATGATGCACCCCTGTATTAAAGTTCCCCTCGATACTAGTGCTAAATGCCCATACTTCAACATTCCTTTTAAAATACTGAAAACTCTCACAGGTTTTAAAGCTGAACAGAAACGTGATGATCAACATTTCATCTTTCATTTTTTTTTTATTTGTGGTGGGTTGCAAATTGACTTTTCGAGAAATTCTCACCCCAACACCCTATTTTTCCCAAAGCGGAAAAGTAGCCATCTTACAAACCGATCCCTCCTGCCCTCCACAATACGGAAAACTAGCGCCAAATTCGAGCCCAATTGCATCAAAAATGCTCAGAATTTGAATCCCATAGTCCGGGCCAGAGGTTCATTGCCATATCTCTTCAATTCCCCTATTTGATGGCTCTCAGAACTCTCTAATATAGAATATTTTGAGGGTATAACTTTTATTCATGAGCTCGGAGGATGGGTTAGTCCTAGTCTGGTGTGCACGCACAAGCGTTTAACCCCAACTAACGGCCTTTTCATAGAGGTTTGTATTGTTTCTCTTCACTTCGATTTGAATCGGAGTAAGGCGGGCGGGTGGGGGATAGATGACTTATTCATGAAGAAACTGTTGAGGTAATTTTCCGCTGTCGTATGAAACTTGGACTCCGATGAAATCTGTTCTCTTATACGGTTCTACATCCTTGAAGGACATTGTGATATTTATTAAACAAAGTGATATTAAAATGGTTTAACACTCTGAAAAATCCCGAGTCAGATTAAATCCCGTCAAACTGACACTTTTCCGTGTCAAAGTGGCACTTTTCCGGGTCAAAGTGACACTTTTCCAGGTCGAAATTGTCAATTTGACCCGAAGTAGTATCACTTAGTCTTATATGACCCGCATTCCGCAGGACATGCATATCTGACCCGGGACGTTTTAGATAGAGTGAAGATATTTTACTGGAGATATTATGCTCGAAGATAGCGATTAGATGCTTCAAGGCACATATTTCAAGTTCTTTGCTAACTTCTACGGTTTCTGCATTAAAAAGGACATTTCAATTGCGACAAAAAAATAACAGGCTACGAAAAGATAACTTTGGTCGCAGGAGCTCATACCATGCCAACAGCATTTATTCAACAGAAATCTTAAAAGTGTGATTACAATAATTAAGACCCACCACCCAGAATGACTTTTCATGCTTTTGTTTAGTTCAGATATAGCGTATGATTTGTTTCATCTGCCTACAGGTCAGTTTTAAGTCTTCATAATTCACTGTCTAATGTCTTGTAAGCGAAAACTGATTTCAGCAAGCTGTAAAGAAAGGCCTATGTAATAACAAGACAACATGCTAAATAAATGCGATGCAAAGGAGGAAGTTGTGTCAGAGAAACTCGCAGTGGTAGCTTCACAATCGTGACACCCATCGGGTGTTGTTGTTCATTTCCAGATAAAGATTCTGATTAGGATCAGATTAAATAGTAATCGAAAAATATGTCATAAATTTACTCACGGGAGTTAGCTTTGTCAACTTTTAATCCTTGGGGGAATTTCAATTACATGTAGATGCAAAAAGTCTCATTTAACTCGAACAAGGCAAAGACAATACAACTTAATCCCTACACCGTAATAAATAATCAATTGCGACTTCATCATCCCAAGGCTGTTGGCATTTGGAATCTGAAATGAAGACCAAAACAAGAGAAAATAAAAATAATTTCATTGTTAAGCTCACACCAAACTCGTTGGATGAAAAAAAATAGGAAAAAAATAAAAACGTTTGTGGTATTTACGTCCTTAGAACTTGCTTAAAATGTCAGTGCTAGAAATCACATGCACAGAAACTAGTACAGGAATGTTAAATGTCTATAATGGTGTCAAATCTAGCCCAGGTTGGATGATTGTCTTCATTGCATTACGACTGACGTCCAGGTTCTTAGACCTCTGTGTAATACGACTCAAAAAAAGAAAATTATTGTTTTGAGCACTTCATATCGTGGACTCCCTCTGTACGTAGGGAGGTAAGGAAGTCTACTAGGTTACATTGGTTTCAAGGTAAGTCAATTACAGCAAAATGAAGTTTTGAATGACAAATTTTCCTCTTTTTGAGGTTATTATTTCCTTAAACGGGTGCAGCTAAGTTGAACGATTATATCTGTCATTACGTGGGCTCACTAGCTATGGCCAAACAAAAAAGTCTCCGGTTTCAGGTATGCGCCCGTGTCGCCCTTGCCATGCGCTTCGGCAAAATGAAAAAGTTTTTCTTTCCAATGTAAGATGATGTCTCAAAACTGCCAAAATCACTGGTTTGACTGGAATCCTGCTGCAGCACAATTTTAACATGTTTTTAGATGGGGTTATGATCGAGTATAAGCTTTATGTGGCCTCTAAGGGACTCCCATTGCGCTAAATTTAGTTGGGCACTATTTGCAGTCATCAGCCGACATTTGAAGAAAAAACGGGGGAAAAAAGCCGCGTCGCTGCACCACTTTTTGGGGCAAGCTTCATATCAGAAACCCGGAGACTTTTTTAGCCTAGGTTGAACGCCATTAACAAAAGTGGGGTCACTACTCGACAAGCTTTGCTGTTTAGAGACCCGCATCCATTAATATAACGACTGTCAACTTTTCGGAAGAAGCAAAAATTACCTTCAATATTTTGCCATTCTCTTGTAAGGATATTCGCAATCTCCCCATGGCATGCAGGTCAAGCCGCGTTCGCACGATGGATAAACATAAAAACAGGCTGAAAATAAAGCAGTTGGATATGAAATGTTAGTGTTACCACACGATAACACTGTGCATCAATACATTGGCAGCGTGTTTAAATGTGAACATTAAATCTGATTAATTAGCTCGAAATTAAGAATAAATCAACTGCAGAAACTTACGTGGTCCTTCATCTTGTTTCACAGCAACCTCGTCGGCTGAAAGGAAAGAGAGGCGGAACAATTACTTTATTGCTGATCAGTGCGTCAGTTTAGATAAAAAAAAAATCACAACGCTAAATCTTACACATATAATGACAAGGATCTTTATTGGAACATGGTCGAATGTCCATTAAAATGTGTCAGTACTTTACTACTGTACTGGCCCGATTGGCGGATTGCATCGTAATGTTAAATAGATGTCGTTCAACTAAGCTGCATCGGTTAAAAGGGAATAACTTCAAAAAGAGGAAAATAATCCTAGAAACTTCGCCGATTGAGCTGAAGAGCAATGAGACGGAGAACATGTTGAATATTCACTTTTTATGTTCACTGCGTAAAAGATGCGTCCCCCGCGCTCCTCAAAAAGGAAACGGGACACAGCATTGCTTTCCAATGATTCTATTAAAAAAGTATTACATCGGTTTCGAGGTAAGTCAATTACAGTAAAATGCAGTTTTGAATGACAAATTTTCCTCTTTTTGAAATTATTATTTCCTTCAACGGGTGCAGCTAAGTTGAACGAAATATATCATTACGTGGGCTCACTAGCTAAGGCCAAAAAAAGTCTCCGGTTTCAGGTATGCGCGCGCGTCGCCGTAGCCATGCGCGTCACGTCGGCAAAATGAAAAAGTTTTTTTTGCCAATGTAAGATGATGTCTCAAAACTGCCAAACTCACTGGTTTTAGCAGCACAATTTTAACGTGTTTTTAGATGGGGTTACGATCGAGTATAAGCTTTATGTGGCCTCTAGGGACTCCCATTGCACTAAATTTAGTCGGGCACCATTTGCAGTCATCAGCCGACATTTGAAGAAAAAAACGGGGAAAAAAGCCGCGTCGCCGCACCACTTTTTGGGGCAAGCTTCGTACCAGAAACCGGAGACTTTTTTTTGGCCTAAGTTAAACGACATCTATTTAACAAAAGTGGGGTCACTACTCGACAAGCTTTGCTTTTTTGAGACCCTCATCCACATTATTGTGATCTTATGATTGTCTTGACATACTGCTTTGTATTGCTATGTGGTAAATAAAGTAAGATTGATTAAATGATTGATTGATTGATTGATTGAAACAGCCCCCCCCCCGCTTCCGGGAAATAAACATTATAACGATTGTCGATTCAACTTTTCGGACGAAGTAAAAATTACCTTCAACATTTGCCATTCTCTTGTGAGCATATACGCACACTCCCCATGGCATGCAGGTCAAGCCGGGATCGCACGGTGGATAATCATAACCACAGGCTGAAAATAAAGCAGTTGGATATGAAATGTTAGTGTTACCACACGATAACACTGTGCATCAATACATTGGCAGCGTGTTTAAATGTGAACATTAAATCTGATTAATTAGCTCGAAATTAAGAATAAATCAACTGCAGAAACTTACGTGCTCCTTCATATTGTTTCACAGCAACCTCGTCGGCTGAAAGGAAAGAGAGGCGGAACAATTACTTTATTGCTGATCAGTGCGTCAGTTTAGATAAAAAAAAAATCACAACGCTAAATCTTACACATATAATGACAAGGATCTTTATTGGAACATGGTCGAATGTCCATTAAAATGTGTCAGTACTTTACTACTGTACTGGCCCGATTGGCGGATTGCATCGTAATGTTAAATAGATGTCGTTCAACTAAGCTGCATCGGTTAAAAGGGAATAACTTCAAAAAGAGGAAAATAATCCTAGAAACTTCGCCGATTGAGCTGAAGAGCAATGAGACGGAGAACATGTTGAATATTCACTTTTTATGTTCACTGCGTAAAAGATGCGTCCCCCGCGCTCCTCAAAAAGGAAACGGGACACAGCATTGCTTTCCAATGATTCTATTAAAAAAGTATTACATCGGTTTCGAGGTAAGTCAATTACAGTAAAATGCAGTTTTGTATGACAAATTTTCCTCTTTTTGAAATTATTATTTCCTTCAACGGGTGCAGCTAAGTTGAACGAAATATATCATTACGTGGGCTCACTAGCTAAGGTCAAAAAAAGTCTCCGGTTTCAGGTATGCGCGCGCGTCGCCGTAGCCATGCGCGTCACGTCGGCAAAATGAAAAAGTTTTTTTTGCCAATGTAAGATGATGTCTCAAAACTGCCAAACTCACTGGTTTTAGCAGCACAATTTTAACGTGTTTTTAGATGGGGTTACGATCGAGTATAAGCTTTATGTGGCCTCTAGGGACTCCCATTGCACTAAATTTAGTCGGGCACCATTTGCAGTCATCAGCCGACATTTGAAGAAAAAAACGGGGAAAAAAGCCGCGTCGCCGCACCACTTTTTGGGGCAAGCTTCGTACCAGAAACCGGAGACTTTTTTTTGGCCTAAGTTAAACGACATCTATTTAACAAAAGTGGGGTCACTACTCGACAAGCTTTGCTTTTTTGAGACCCTCATCCACATTATTGTGATCTTATGATTGTCTTGACATACTGCTTTGTATTGCTATGTGGTAAATAAAGTAAGATTGATTAAATGATTGATTGATTGATTGATTGAAACAGCCCCCCCCCCCCCGCTTCCGGGAAATAAACATTATAACGATTGTCGATTCAACTTTTCGGACGAAGTAAAAATTACCTTCAACATTTGCCATTCTCTTGTGAGCATATTCGCACACTCCCCATGGCATGCAGGTCAAGCCGGGATCGCACGGTGGATAATCATAACCACAGGCTGAAAATAAAGCAGTTGGATATGAAATGTTAGTGTTACCACACGATAACACTGTGCATCAATACATTGGCAGCGTGTTTAAATGTGAACATTAAATCTGATTAATTAGCTCGAAATTAAGAATAAATCAACTGCAGAAACTTACGTGCTCCTTCATATTGTTTCACAGCAACCTCGTCGGCTGAAAGGAAAGAGAGGCGGAACAATTACTTTATTGCTGATCAGTGCGTCAGTTTAGATAAAAAAAAAATCACAACGCTAAATCTTACACATATAATGACAAGGATCTTTATTGGAACATGGTCGAATGTCCATTAAAATGTGTCAGTACTTTACTACTGTACTGGCCCGATTGGCGGATTGCATCGTAATGTTAAATAGATGTCGTTCAACTAAGCTGCATCGGTTAAAAGGGAATAACTTCAAAAAGAGGAAAATAATCCTAGAAACTTCGCCGCTTGAGCTGAAGAGCAATGAGACGGAGAACATGTTGAATATTCACTTTTTATGTTCACTGCGTTAAAGATGCGTCCTCCGCGCTCCTCAAAAAGGAAACGGGACACATCATTGCTTTCCAATGATTCTATTAAAAAAGTGTTACATCGGTTTCGAGGTAAGTCAATTACAGTAAAAGGCAGTTTTGAATGACAAATTTTCCTCTTTTTGAAATGATTATTTCCTTCAACGGGTGCAGCTAAGTTAAAGGAAATATATCATTACGTGGGCTCACTAGCTAAGGCCAAAAAAAGTCTCCCGTTTCAGGTATGCGCGCGCGTCGCCGTAGCCAGGCGCGTCACATCGGCAAAATGAAAAAGTTTTTTTTGACAATGTAAGATGATGTCTCAAAACTGCCAAACTCACTGGTTTGACTGGAATCCTGCTGCAGCACAATTTTAACGTGTTTTTAGATGGGGTTACGATCGAGTATAAGCTTTATGTGGCCTCTAGGGACTCCCATTGCACTAAATTTAGTCGGGCACCATTTGCAGTCATCAGCCGACATTTGAAGAAAAAAAACGGGGGAAAAAGCCGCGTCGCCGCACCATTTCTTGGGGCAAGCTTCGTACCAGAAACCGGAGACTTTTTTTTGGCCTAAGTTGAACGACATCTATTTAACAAAAGTGGGGTCACTACTCGACAAGCTTTGCTTTTTTGAGACCCTCATCCACATTATTGTGATCTTATGATTGTCTTGACATACTGCTTTGTATTGCTATGTGGTAAATAAAGTAAGATTGATTAAATGATTGATTGATTGATTGTTTGAAACAGCCCCCCCCCCTTCCGTCAAATAAACATGATAACGATTGTCGATTCAACTTTTCGGACGAAGTAAAAATTACCTTCAACATTTGCCATTCTCTTGTGAGCATATTCGCACACTCCCCATGGCATGCAGGTCAAGCCGGGATCGCACGGTGGATAATCATAACCACAGGCTGAAAATAAAGCAGTTGGATATGAAATGTTAGTGTTACCACACGATAACACTGTGCATCAATACATTGGCAGCGTGTTTAAATGTGAACATTAAATCTGATTAATTAGCTCGAAATTAAGAATAAATCAACTGCAGAAACTTACGTGCTCCTTCATATTGTTTCACAGCAACCTCGTCGGCTGAAAGGAAAGAGAGGCGGAACAATTACTTTATTGCTGATCAGTGCGTCAGTTTAGATAAAAAAAAAATCACAACGCTAAATCTTACACATATAATGACAAGGATCTTTATTGGAACATGGTCGAATGTCCATTAAAATGTGTCAGTACTTTACTACTGTACTGGCCCGATTGGCGGATTGCATCGTAATGTTAAATAGATGTCGTTCAACTAAGCTGCATCGGTTAAAAGGGAATAACTTCAAAAAGAGGAAAATAATCCTAGAAACTTCGCCGCTTGAGCTGAAGAGCAATGAGACGGAGAACATGTTGAATATTCACTTTTTATGTTCACTGCGTTAAAGATGCGTCCTCCGCGCTCCTCAAAAAGGAAACGGGACACATCATTGCTTTCCAATGATTCTATTAAAAAAGTGTTACATCGGTTTCGAGGTAAGTCAATTACAGTAAAAGGCAGTTTTGAATGACAAATTTTCCTCTTTTTGAAAAGATTATTTCCTTCAACGGGTGCAGCTAAGTTAAAGGAAATATATCATTACGTGGGCTCACTAGCTAAGGTCAAAAAAAGTCTCCCGTTTCAGGTATGCGCGCGCGTCGCCGTAGCCATGCGCGTCACATCGGCAAAATGAAAAAGTTTTTTTTGACAATGTAAGATGATGTCTCAAAACTGCCAAACTCACTGGTTTGACTGGAATCCTGCTGCAGCACAATTTTAACGTGTTTTTAGATGGGGTTACGATCGAGTATAAGCTTTATGTGGCCTCTAGGGACTCCCATTGCACTAAATTTAGTCGGGCACCATTTGCAGTCATCAGCCGACATTTGAAGAAAAAAACGGGGGAAAAAAGCCGCGTCGCCGCACCACTTTTTGGGGCAAGCTTCGTACCAGAAACCGGAGACTTTTTTTTGGCCTAAGTTAAACGACATCTATTTAACAAAAGTGGGGTCACTACTCGACAAGCTTTGCTTTTTTGAGACCCTCATCCACATTATTGTGATCTTATGATTGTCTTGACATACTGCTTTGTATTGCTATGTGGTAAATAAAGTAAGATTGATTAAATGATTGATTGATTGATTGATTGAAACAGCCCCCCCCCCTTCCGGGAAATAAACATTATAACGATTGTCGATTCAACTTTTCGGACGAAGTAAAAATTACCTTCAACATTTGCCATTCTCTTGTGAGCATATTCGCACACTCCCCATGGCATGCAGGTCAAGCCGGGATCGCACGGTGGATAATCATAACCACAGGCTGAAAATAAAGCAGTTGGATATGAAATGTTAGTGTTACCACACGATAACACTGTGCATCAATACATTGGCAGCGTGTTTAAATGTGAACATTAAATCTGATTAATTAGCTCGAAATTAAGAATAAATCAACTGCAGAAACTTACGTGCTCCTTCATATTGTTTCACAGCAACCTCGTCGGCTGAAAGGAAAGAGAGGCGGAACATTGTATTAATACTCCACGGAAAACTTAGCAATGGGAAAAACATTTTCGGGGTGAAACACAAATTAGCACGGAGAATTGATTGTGGTCCGAGGGAAGGATTGTAAATTGCAGCCACCGCTTTCTCCCAAAAATAAAAGACGGACTGAAGCTCAAAGAGAAGAAAAAAGAAGAAGGACATGTTACCTTTGTTAGTTTCAGCCGCGAAGACAGAGCCCAGGCACACCAGAACGACCAAGCAGATATAAGCCTTCATCCTGACTGCATAAAGATACGTTAACCCAGAATAATAAAAGCGGCACCCACAACAAGAACTAGAGGTTTGCGTTTGTTGAGTTACAAACACAAAGTGGTCGGGCTGGCATCTATTTCATTATGTCTTAAACTTTGCCACAATAATCAACTGAAAATCATTTTCAAACATTTTTCAACCTGCCGCTAGAGGCCGTTCTAACATGACGTCACCGGTATTTTTTGTCTAAAGTACAAACTGGCTGGAGACTAACATCGCTGAAAGCAAATGCACATCTTTTTTCAATTTTTAAATTACAAGGCACTTCCAGTTTGCAAGTCCCGTACACAGCAAAATCAGATCTCTCCATAAAGCTATAATAAATTTTATATAGCTCAATGGATCTCTCACAGTTGATTTTCAAATATTAATCACGTGGTCTCAACATATATGCACACCTAAGCTACTGTATTGTAAACTCATCAAGTACAATCGTAAAAAACCCGTATCTCTAAAAGTAAAATTCGCACACCATTGGCGTAATGCAAAGTATTGCTCGCCATACCTATTCATCCCAATGTGCACGTTTAAAAAAAAGCCGCCTAGTTGGGCACCCGTTAAAGTTATGTAGCGCCCTCTAATTCATATGGCATCTATTTCATGTGTCTTAAAATTTGCCACAATGAACAGTTCCATACCCAACCTCGTCACCAGGGTGTCGAGCAGAACGCGCCCACCTCTGCTCTCTCACCCTGGTATTGGATCATTTGCATGTTCAAGATTATTGAACACACATGCAAATGAGGAATAGCCTGGTGCCTGCATGTGCATTACATCAGCGTTTGTTTTTGTATGCGGTATCTGGGGTAAAACTAACATCAATTCGTCGCGCCGGAATTTGTTTAACTTAAAATGTTACAATCTGGCCCGCCAATATCACATTTCATATTAATATAAGCAAACTGGAAAGAAAAGGAGTGTTTTTGAGAAGGCGTGGACGTTATTATTACAAAGCACCGTGAAAACACGTAATGTACGTTGGAAATAACAACACCAACTACACGATATCAATCAATTATTAGCAAATTGCTTTATCGAATCAGGACGAAGGTGGTTCCATACCTGCATCGGGCATCAATGGATTTTCCTGCCATGTTGCCTAAATTGAATTCTGTATCTGCAGATGTCTAGATTTGAACTTTCTATTAAAAAACACAATATTCAAGCAACTGTGGCGACGATCTTATCCAACGTAAAGACACTTGTGACTTTATACACGTACACAATGGTAACTGAATCACCAAGAACACAGACTTGACTCAAGCTGGAATTGCCTTAAATCGGTATCTTACAAAAATAAGTTTAAACTAGAGGTTCGCGTTTGTAATGTTACAAACGCAGAGTGGTCGGGCAGACAACTATTTCATTAGACACTGCCCAGTTAAGTTTGAATATTTTTATGTCAGAACAAAGGATCACGAACTTCAAAATTTCCAGTACAATCAATTATTTTGTAAAAAAAAATGCATCTTTTAAAGAGAATGATAAATTTCAGTATACATTTTAGGTACACGTACACGTTGTTTCCAGTTTGATGACGTCATCAGTCAAGGGACTACTGATATAGTTCAAGGAGGATACCTGTTTATCATTAAGTAAAAATAATGCACGGAAATATGGAAATTACAAGTGTATGTAATAATAACACCCAACTTCCGGTCTGATCCTGTAATGATTATAAAATCCTGCAAATTCATTTGTGGTTGCTCACGGAATATATAGGGACAATTTGGAAGAATTTTGCTTGAGGGCTTTAAAATTTGAAAAGGTTAAACTCGTTTTTATGTTCCGCTGGAGGGTGTCCTTTCGGGGATGACGTCAAAACTATGTTTTTGTGTTTGGCATCCCTCACTTAACACTTTCATAATGTACTTGTCTGTTGTAAAATGCTTTTGTTTTAGTTACAATTAATTTAGGTCAAGCGGTTTTGTGCCCGGGAATACCGGAAATGAATAAGTTGCTCAAGGCACCGTCTACAACCTCACGAAAACAATTGAACACGAAATTCTATGTAGTTTAAGAGATTTTGCTCAAACTATTTTGTCAAATTGTGCCCTGAAATCGCTTGTTATTTGATACCTGATGACGTCTTGATGACAAAAAAATGTATAACATCATCGTCGTAACATGGTACAAGTTCCCATAGGATATAAAGCGCACGTTAGCATATTGTGTCGTCAATTATGTCTCTGGTCTGTACCCTAATGAGCTCGTTTGAATAGCTTCCCCGAGTCAACTCGGATATGGTAATCCTGGTGGAACCAACAAGAACCAGTTGAAACCAACTGTCCAAACCAGTATTAACTGATAATCCTGATGCACTGTTATTTCGGTTGTGTAAAAATCAAACGGTTGTGTACTATTTGAACCTAGCAACCCGTTGTGTAAACTGTTCTTTACACAACTTGTGTAAAATATTACACAACTTGTTCAATATTTTTACACAACTAGTTGCTAGTTTCATATAGTACACAACCGAAATGACAGTGTGGAATCAACAGGAACCGGTCGAAACTAAATGAATAAACCAGTAATAACTGGTAATTCTGATGGGATCAACAGGAACCAGTTGAAAGCAACTGAATAAACCAGTAATAACTGGTGATCCTGATGGGACCAATAAGAACCAGTTGAAACCAGTTAAACTTACCAGTAAGAACTGGATACATTGGAATTACAGGGAACAGGAACCAGTTGAAACCATAGCCGAACCAGTTACCTACGGGTAAGTCTTACTGGATTCATGAATTCTACGTGACAGGTCTGTAAGACGAGCGTTTGACATATTTGTACAGATAGGCTAACACAATGTAAACTGTCGCGTCCATATACTCATAAAGTAAGTTACTTACATGAAGTTGACGCTGTTGTGCTCCTGAAGTAGAGATAAGCTTGCTAGTTGACGACAATCGCCGGAATGTCTATTTGGAGAAAGGACCAGACCTTTTATACTTTTTGGAGATGTAAATGGACGGTGCAGAGCTTACGAATGTGGTAACGAAGGACCGATAATTGAGAGTGGTATCAGTAGACGTTCCAGATTGGCTGAAAATTATAAGATGTGAACTCCAGTGAAAGCCCCACCCACGCTTCTTGACCAATCACAGCTGCGATTAAAGACTGACATGCGTGCACTAAAGTGCACCATGCATTTGCGTGCGTTTGACGCACGGGCTGGCACGTGCAGTGGGGCAGCGGATGGTGTCACGTGCTGTTGCCCACGTGCTCAGTGGGTGGAGCTTAATGGATTGGTTTATTGATCATGGTGACTCATCAAAAAACCTCATGTGACTAAAAAAAACCACTTCACTTTCAGCCCAGTTTACGTAGCATCTAAGTTTGGTCCAATGACGAAACAAAAGAAAAATTCGGAATCTCTTTCAATATTGCAAACTTCAATAGTTTCAGAACACGAACGATGAAGCAACGACTTTTAACGATGTCAGTATTATCAACAGAAATCCTTAAGTATAGACTTTCAAAACGTATTGTTACAAACAAACAGATACCTTTTATTCATTTTTAGAAAAAAGTTGTATATCAAGCAGAATCTGTTGATTTGTTGTATTTAGAAATACCTATCAAGGCATACGTACAGTCGTACACCCTTAAAAGAGTTAATTTGTCTATAAGAGACAAAGGACAAACATTCTAATTTAAAGATGACATTGTGCAATGACAAGAAACGTCTTTGCTATCACAAGAGTCAATTAAACGTCATTTCCTACAATTACTCGTATCAGCGAACTGTAATTGATCATAAAACCAGTAACTCGAAATTAATCGTTTCGACGAACATTATTTTGATATTAAAACAATATTTTACACTACAGATTCAATTGAGACAAAACATACTTCGTTTTGTATGAATCCTTTTTTTTAACGTATCTGGCAAGTTATTTATCATGTAAACTGGGTTGTTATGGTTGTCGGCCGCTAAAAGCAGACATATCAGGACAAACAACGGAACGCAATACTTCACAAAAGTTACCATCAAAAGCTTTAAAGTGACTGCCTCAATAAGTACGTAACAATTCTGCAATGCTGGCTCTTGAACACTTACATAATCTTATGTTTTATACTCAGTCCAATTTAAAAAAAACCTATAATTTTCTCTTACAAAATGTTTGGATTCGAGTAATCACAATATGTCGCAAAAAGAATCAATGAAACAGTATACAACTAACATTCGGAGATGTAACGTATCTTGTGACAAATATAATGGCACGCCTATAAGACAAAGGCCTATCTTTTTTTTTCTTTTCTTTTTTTAGCCCCCTTTCATAACCTTCTTGGACTTTTTTAAAGCCTTTTTGCAGTAGGATATCATTTCAAGTTTATTTTACTGAATTGGTCGCCTTGCTCAGAGCTTTTGAACATGACAAGTGACACTAATACGTTACCAAGCTGATCAGATACGTTACTTACCAGGTTGATCAGATACGTTGTCAGGTTGATCAGACTGCTTTAATTAAACCACCATTTTCCTTGAAAATCATGTGTTGGCGGGCTTAATTTTTTGTAAAGTCGTAGTGCTGTACGGCCTTAAATGTTCTTGTTTTAGATTTATATCTATACTTAACAATTTATGGTTATGTTTATGTTATCTAGTATCTTTTCAACACTTACTTGACTGTGCGAATGTCACTCTAAAGCTGGTTAAATTTGGGTGGTAAAATTAAAATTTAAACCAATTTTTCCAATGTTGCCCAACGTTGGGTATTTTTTTTTAAACAACTGTTGGACGGTTCACCTGGTAAACAACAGTTGGCTAAAATTAGTCATTCTACTAGTACCCAATGCTGGTTAAATTTACCCTTATTCAAGGCAGAATAAAGAGAAACTCTGCGTTTTTAGTTTTTTTTTTCATTATTAAATTCGATGGACTAAATTAAATTTTTCGATTGGCTACCACGAAAATCATGGATTTCCCCCCAAACAAATTCGTCAAAAGTCTTAGAATAGAAATGAAATTTAATTTGAGCTGTCACGGTGCTCAGTTTAAGAAGCTGTTTAAGAAAAGCAGGCCTATGGTAGTTAGGTTCGTGGAGAGTCCATGATATATATAGCACTGTATATTCGTTTGGATATCCGTCCCCTTAGTGGCGTAAACCCGTGCCGACGACTGGGGGGGGGGGGGGGGAGGTGACTCCCCCTAAAATTCTAAAACCATCCCTACGTAGCAAAATTCAAAAAGCGGTTAGCGGGAGGGAGGGGGGCTGAACACCATTCGTCACTATACGTAGCACTGCATGATGACAAATCAGCGACATGAGTGTATGCTACTGCTGTTTATGAGCATTTTACCTCAATTACTGACTTTATGAGTATAGTTGATATTTTCCTGTCGATTTTTTTAAATTGGCTACAATTTCTTTCTGTATGTGTGTATGTATGTATGTGTGTGTTTGTTGTTGTTGTTGTTGTTGTTGATATTCACCACTTATGGGGGATGATCCAATGACCCACCTTTCCCCCTCAAAAAAAATGTTGGGGGTATATATGCCCCAGGGATTTACACCCTTGTCCGTTCCTTCGAATCACCCCGAACCCTTCCCAATCCCATCGGCATGAGCGTCGCCGAAATTTTGTCCAGAGGCAGCTATGATTATTTGACACTTGGGGCGCTGTTCAACTTTAAACGAAGCCGTGTACAGAGCACGGATCTGACAGTACATAATATTTTAAAGGCATCTTTCCGGTGGTTTTGTCAAAATTTCAGAAAAATTAACAGTTCCAAAATTACTCAGACAATCTTGTTCCCCCAGCCCCGGCTCCGCACAAGTGACCCCCACCCTGTTCTTCAATCCTCTTGTCCGCACTGTTACCACCTTATAGAATGCAAGGAGAAATCCCGAGGTACCAAGGTTGAAAGAGAATCCAATGCAGTAATTAGTTCGCTTATCAATTCAGGTGAGTAACCTGCTGGTACATCATCCAAGACGCTTTGGATCCCTGGGATCTTCACTTGGCGTCGGCTATATCCATGCATGATAATCTACAAAGCCTTGTAATTATTTGACTGCATGGGTAAAGTCCTCTTTGTATTTCCTGGGGTAGAATTGGACCCATTCATTAAAAATGTTGATTGAAACAAAACGAATAGGGCGCGAGAGAAGATATTCACGTACAAAATAATGACCGAGTTAAAGAAATTTGCCCGCGCTCTTAATTTTTTCCCTCGCAAAAGGACGTTTTTGTTTTGCATGTAAATGAACCCGCCCTCCAAGAGCCAAGTCATTGTCAAGCCGCAAATAATTCATATTTTGTAAAAAAAAATATTCAATAATTAAACTTTGGTGGACTACCATGTCTCATTCAAAAGTGAATAACTTTCATGTCGCTATAGGTAAAAAGCATGAATATTACATTTTTTTCCGGTTTCACACTCGAAATGGATGTTTAACGGCGTTTGGTTGATTTTTCGCCATCGTAATAACATATTTAAACCAGAAAAATATTATTCTAAATAGTTTGTTAATGTAGCAAAAACCAATCCAACAATAGCAATTATATATACCAAGGGCTTCCCCTGAGGCGTCCCTGAAAAATTAGGCTCTTCCACTTGAGCCTTATACCCCCGCCCCGCCCCCTGAATCTCCTACCTTCTCAGAACTTATGGGACTAAAAAGGAGCAGCCGCAGCGTTGGTATTGTTAAAAATTTAGTGCCCTACTTCAGGAACTGAGTCTTTTTAAGCGTACCCTATTTTCGAGTTGCAACCCCCCCCCCAAAAAAAAGCAACGTAAATAAACAACGAATAATATGGATAAGTACATGCGTCGGGTGCGCGGAAGAAAGTCGTTAGGGTGAAAAACAATGGGTCAAAAGGTCAAATTCGGATTTTTTTCGGGTAATAGATAGAGCATGGAAATTTTTTCATTTGATCTAGATTTTCTCTCAAAGGGCTACGTAATACTGATGTTATTAACAGTACAGCAAAAGTAGTTAGGACGTTTTTCTCTATTTGCTCCCGGCAAACGGTCGTTAGCGTGTAATTGTAATTAATGTAACAAAATATGTGCCAAGTGCGCTAACTTTTTTCTTCCAAAATGACCGGCCGGGCAATTTTCAAGATGGCGGCCAGCTTTTTTTTTAAATGGCCGCCACTTCAACCTCGTCCCCAGTGCTTACTTTATTTCCAACCTGGTTTCCAATAGTAAACCCTGGATAGGAAACTTTCTTCCTGTATCCTGATTCGATACCGCAATTGGCTAGTAATGGATTTTTATCGTGTACTTGGTGTTATTATTCACAACGTGCAGTACGTGTTTTCGCGATCATTTGTCCATGCCTTCTCGAAAATACTAATTTCCTTTCCAATATGGTCATATTAATATGAAATATGATACTGCATGTTGTGGCAATCGTGTTTTTGTAACTCAAGCCGTGCTCGCGCTGCGACGAATTGACTCTGTTTTTACCCCAGACACCGCATACAAAAACAAACGCTAATGTCACGCATATCCAGGCACCAGACTATTCCTCATTTGCATACGTGTCCAAAAATCTTGAACATGCAAATGATCCAATACCGGGGTGAGAGGGCAGGTAGTGATGGGCGCGTACTGTTCGACACCCTGGGGACGAGGTTGCCGCCACTTGGACTCAGGAAATGACAGCCCAGCTTTATAAGGGCTAGATGCAACAGAGAAAAGGCCAAAAAAAGAAAGAAAAAAAAGGAGGCGGCCTCCAAAAAAGAAAGCGGGCGGGACGCTAAACATTTTTTTTTATTTGCCTAACCCTATTTTCAACGTTCATATTTCCAATTTAAGGACATTTTGGTGCCTTTTTTATTCTTATGCTAATGCAAATTTCCATATTCATTAGCAAAAGTGTGACATGTCAATTTTCAGGCAAAAACCTCAACGTTACAGCTATTTCAGCAGCCACATTTTCTGTGGTGATTCGTTGTTGTTTAAAATTCATTAAAGCTAATGGGCACAATTTTCTCACAAATGGTAGAAACTTCAATGTTACAGCTATTCCAGCACCAAAATTGTCAATTTGTTTTTGGACATTTTCCTCAGTAAATTTTCTGGTCTTTGGTGGTTCGTTGCTGTCTCAGTAAATGACAGTAAGCCAAATATTTGGGTTCACAATTTGAACAGAAAACCCCTAAATTGAACAGTGTCTTTCCGAATTTACATCACAGTTACAGCGCCCTTATGTGTCAGGAAAAGCACATGAAATTTTAAATGTTAAAATAAAATTGCACTTTTCCAGTCATATGGTTGCTAAGGGCGATTTCAAAAGGTTACGTAAAACTTCATTTTCATTTTGAATAAAACTACATGTACACACACGTGGTTACGTTGGCGGGCGAAATCTTTGAAAATTAATTTCTCCCGTTTGGAAGACCGTATCTTCATGCGACTTTCAGGGTTTACTTCCCTCATTATGATCCAAGTATGTGCTAAAAATCGTTGTGATGTGTTGATTACTTTTCGTTGAAATTGGAAGTATAGGCCTGGCTACGTGCACTTTTGAAAGTTGGTAGACTAGCGTTTGCAATATCAGTCAGTCTTTTCAAGACTCACAAATATTATTGAGGTTCCTATCCATTACGGACTGCAGTAAACAAATGCATAAAAACCTCCTTCACGAGTTGTTAATTAACAAATATCACCCTTTTTGCCGGCTTCCATTGGTCGATACCGAGACCCACGCCACGTCACGCCGAGTGACGCTAATGAATATGCTAATATGCCCTCATCATTGTGTACCGGGCCGAAATAGGTCAGCCTGAACAATGCAATGAGTTGGGTCGGCAAATAATTTTTGATCGTCTTCGAAATTTTCCTTAGAGATGGTTTCATAGTGTAACACTAGTGTCCGCAATAACAGATTAAGCTGAAATTCGGAATTGCTTGGATGATATAAGTGTTCAACTACTCGTGAAATAACACTTTGGGTAAATTCCTAGAATTTATGATAATAACATACATTTGGGGAAGTTTTCGAACGATTTCTTCCAGACTTGAAGGTCAGCTTTGACAGTAACCAGTATTTACGTTTCGGCATCGATGACGGCGATTTTTTCACTGACATGAAGTGTAGAATTTCTTCTTCAGTTAGAATGTAACATTTCAATCATACCGAGCATATTTTCTGAGAAACAAAACGTTCAAAAGGCCATGTTTTTGGGGGGTGCATGGATTTCACTGCTCTATTATAGCGTCTAATCGGATTAGCTTTGCCTAACAATGCCAGAAGATATGCCCTAGCAACCACATGACTGTTTCAATACAAAATAACTCCAAAAAATGGATGGCAATAATTTCATCGATTTAAGAGGAGTAGAAAATGCACAAAATATGTTCACCGGTAACATTCGTTTCATGGGCCCTTTTCAGTAGGTCTGTTATATTTTGGTAGTAATACTTATACCAAAACAATGTAATAATTTGGACATGTATATAGATCACGGGCTTCGGCAGTGGTGTATCTAAGGGAAAAGTGCACACACGTCCCACTAGAGGCATGTGCCTTTACGTGCGTTCCTCACCAGCTCAGAATTCAGAGGAGGTTAAAAGAAGGGTGTTCTTTATTAATTGGCAAAAAAACCCTTGAGTTTCCCACTCCAGTAAAGTGTCTCATGCATATTGGACCCCAGTCACTTCACTGCCATACATTTGTTCAATCCCCCCGTCAAAGTTTTAGTTTTTCTGTTTCTTCATCGGTTACGACCCGAAGCCATTTCCAGCTGATTTAGCAGCAACACGCTTCTGTTAATCACATATCTGTTGGAGTTGCTTGCAAGATTTAGACCGGCCACGAAAGGCGAAAGAAACCATATTTTCATCATTGCGTATAAGTTTGGTATCAAGGAGAAAATGTATATTTCTTCAAAGCATTTTGTAAAATCAAAGATGTACTTTACTCTATATCCGATTTTCACCCAGAGAAAACTGATTTTGATCGCTGTATTCAATCATAGATAAGATATTCCATCTTGAAAAAAAAAAAGAAATCGAAGGACGAAATAGGACCATGCTTAGTTATTGAATAAACACTTAACACATTTCAAACTCTGTCGGCTTGACTGTAATTTAGTTAGTGCAGGGATGACTGTTCTCCGCCCCTATTAACCTTTATAGAGTTCGGAACGGGGAATCAGTCTGCTGGCAAGGCGGATCTCTTTGCAAGTGCAAACTCCGAACGAGGAACAAAAAGTGATTTTCATTAAAATAGGCCAACATAATTCTTACAATTTTGAAAAGTGTATGGAGAGAGTATATTTCCAAAGTAAACTGCAAGATTTTAATTAATATAATACAAGCGAGAAAACGGACAAAAAGGTATAGAAAAGTCCATACCCTTACCCCCCCCCCCGTCATTTTTAACACCTGCGCAATTCTAGGGAATTTCTTCATTATCCAAGTATCCGTCAGAACTCTTTGATGCAACACACGCATAGGGGTGCAATTCCAATATCACTTTCTATACTTAATCTCTCATCGATCATGAACCCGTTATAAGCAAGGTCATTATTGATTATAGGTATTATTTCAAATAACCATACGTAATCCTTGCCAGTGTTTTTCCTGGCATGAAAGCTTATGAAAGCCAGTGCCCTTAATGAAAGCCAGTGCCCTTGAACACTTCGTTCGCATGCCTGTAATAATTGCTGGCAGGAAGATCAGTAGAAATGTACTCATTACTACGGTAGCCCTGACACTGCCTGGAAGAGATCCAGGGCCGACCTTGCAAACCCTGGATGCGCCAGCTAGAAGTTGGCCACACGACACGAGCGCAACAGCTGTGGCAGTCTGCATCTGATCGCTCGGTACATCCGGGCGGCCCAAAAAACCCATGATGGATTGGGAGAATGACGATGACGGAAACCCGACACAAAAATTGTTAATGTGGATTATTGGTGGGCCTAGAAGGCAAGCATACAGTCCTCTTTGCTGACTGACTGACTGACTCCCCCCCCCCAAAAAAAAGAACTGACTGACTGACTGACTCCCCAACTGACTGACTCCCCAACTGACAGACAGACTGACCGCCTGACTGACTGATCGACTGACTGACTGACCGACTCCCCGACTCTCTCTCACTGACCGACTCTCTCACTGACTGACTCCTCGTCAACTTGTGATTCGTTTTTGTTTAAGTTCATGACAGTAAGCTAATGAGCACATTTTTCTCACAAATCGTAGAAACTTCAATGTTACAGTGGACTTGACTCAAGTTGGAATTGCTTTAAGTCGGTATCGTAAAAAAAGTAGCAAAAAATCACTTTAGTTTACGTCTTTACAGATGCCCGACAAGGTACACTTCAGTGCGCGTTCCACTTCAGTGCCGTATAACAATGCGCATTACACGTACATGTGTGTGCATGTATTGCAGAGCATGTGCATACATGTGGTGCAAAAGTTTGCAATGGGTTACTGCATCACTTGAAAATAACATGTACATGTACGTTTTTTAACATGATGGTCCGGATTCGACGCATGAGGGCGTGCGTTATGTACTGTAATATGCGATATGCGCTGTGAGTGGATTTAGTATATAGGCACAGACCGAGCGCAATCCAGACTTGGCCAAGTCTATATGTCACAGCTATTCCAGCACCAAAATTGTCAATTTTCTTTTGGATATTTTCTGCAGTAAATGTTCTTGTCTTTGGTGGTTCGTTGCTGTCTCAGTAAATGACAGTAAGCCAATGAGCAAAAGTTTCTTACAAATGTTTCCAGTGAGCAAAGTTTTGGGTTCCCAATTTGAATAGAAAACCCCTAAATTGAAGAGTGTCTTCCTGAATTTACATCACAGTACAGCGCCCTTATTTGTCAGGAAAAGCATGGGAAATTTCAAATGCTAAAATAACATTGCACTTCTCAATAAAAAATAAATCCAAAAATGGATGGCTAATAGTTTCGTGCATTTAAGAGGAGTAGAAAAATGCACAAAATATGTTCCCGGTAACATTTCATAGACCCGTTCAGTAGGCCTATTATTTTTTTGGATAGAAATACTTATACCAAAACATGTAATCATTTGGACATGTATGTAGATCACGGGCTTCGGCAGTGGTGTATCTAAGGCCCCCCAAAAAAGTCTCCGGTTTCTGGTATGGAGCTTGTCCAAATAGTGTAGCGGCGACGCGGCTTTTTTTTTTTTACCCGACTTTGTTGCTTCAAATTTGCTTCAAATGTCGGCTGATGACTGCAAATGGTGCCCGACTAAACTTAGTGCAAATATATGGGAGTCCAGAGAGGCCACATAAAGCTTATTCTCGATCATAACCCCAACTAAAAACACGTTGAAATTGCGCAACAGCAGAATTCCAGTCAAACCAGTGAGTTTGGCGGTTTTGAGACATCATCTTTCATTGAAATTTTTTTTTTTCATTTTGCCGACGCGCATGGCTACGGCGACGCGCGCGCATACCAGAAACCGGAGACTTTTTGTTTTTGGCCTAAGGGAAAAGTGCACACACGTCCCACTAGAGGCATGTGCCTTACTAGTCAGGTGGCTTAGATCTTATTTTCGTCAAGATCGTGACCGACTGGTCCAAAGCACCAAACTTGGCAGATAGATTCTTATAGACCTAGAGAAGATATTTAGAAGGGTTGACACCTGAAATTCTTTTGGGAAGGGTGCCTAATTTGCATCAATCGTTAATCCCTGTCGTGTAATATATTTATTCCCATATTTGGGTATATTTCTATTTTTTTTTTTTTTTGAAAAGCGTATTTTGGGGTTTTTCTTACATATCTTTACTTAAATAACATTTTCCAAAGCATATAAGTGACTGAATAATTATGAGGACATAGTAACGATCCAAAATGGCCACTAGTATGCCCTAAAATTGCGCGCATTTACCTTGTCTCCAGATATCATCAAATAGTCTTGCCAAACATCAGCATTGATGAACTTCAAATTCACCAAGTAGCTTACTGATACAGTTACCCTATTAAAACCTAATGTAAAATCATGTGAACAATGATAACATTGTGATATTTAGCCCAGAAAACAAAAACTGGGAAAAAACGAGGTGTCCAAAAATTAGGCTAACAAGTAGGTGAAGGGTTGCCTAACATGGAACACTGGAACAAGTTCAAGGAAATTCCCAAAATTATTGTTAAGAAAACGTTTTGGCGAAGACAAAATTATTGTAAACAACAATAATCTCTTATTTAGGGGGATTTCGTTGAACTTGTTCAAGTCCCCACGTTACCCTTCCCGTACTAGCCCAATTTACGGACACCACATTTTCTCCCCTTTTTTGGTCTTTTGGGCTAAATATCAAGATGTAATCAATTTTCACTTGATTTCCCACATATTTTTGTTAGGGTCACTATGCCAGTAAGTAACTTTGTGAATTTGAAGCTCATCAATACCCACGTTTGGCGAGACTAGTTGATGATATCTGAGGAAAAGGTAAATGCGCGTAACTTTAGGGTAAAATAGTAGCAATTTTGGTTCTTTACTATGTCCTCCTAATTATTCAGTCACTTATATGTTTTACAAAATGTTATTGAAGTAAGAATATGCAAGTAGAATCACCAAAATACACTTTTCAAAAAAATAGAAAAATAGAAATATACCCAAATATAGAAATAAATATACTACACGGCAGGGATTAACGATTTATGCAAATTAGGCACCCTTCCCAAAAGAATTTCTGGTGTCACCCCTTCTAAATATCTTCTCTAGGGCTTTAAGAATCTATCTGCCAAGTTTGGTGCTTTGGACCAGTCGGTCACGATTCCGACCGTATGCCACCTGACTATACGTGCGTTCCTCACCAGCTCAGAATTCAGAGGAGGTTAAAAGAAGGGTGTTCTTTATTAATTGGCAAAAAAACCTTGAGTTTCCCACTCCAGAAAATGAGGCTCCAAAGTGTCTCACGCAAATTGGACCCCAGTCACGTCACTGTCATACATTTGTTCAATCCCCCCGTCAAAGTTTTAGTTTTTCTGTTTCTTCATCGGTTACGACCTGAAGCCATTTCCAGCTGATTCAGCAGCAACACGCTTCCGTTAATCACATTTCTGTTGCAGTTGCTGGCATACATTAGACCGGCCACGAAAGGCGAAAGAAACCATATTTTCATCATCGCGTATAAGTTTGGTATCAAGGAGAAATGTATATTTCTTCAAAGCATTTTGTAAAATCAAAGATGCACTTTACTCTAAATCCGATTTTCACCCAGAGAAAACTGATTTTGATCACTGTTTTCAATCATATACATTGTTAAGATATTCCATCTTGAAAAAAAAAAGAAATCGAAGGAAGAAATAGGACCATGCTTAGTTATGGAATAAACACTTAACAAATTTCAATATCTGTCGGGTCGACTGTAATTTAGTTAGTGCAGGGATGACTGTTCTCCGCCCCTATTAACCTTTATAGAGTTCGGAACGGGGAATCAGTCTGCTGGCAAGGCGGATCTCTTTGCAAGTGCAAACTCCGAACGAGGAACAAAAAGTGATTTTCATTAAAATAGGCCAACATAATACTTACAATTTTGAAAAGTGTATGGAGAGAGTTTATTTCCAACGTAAACTCCGAGATTTTAATTAATATAATACAAGCGAGAATACGGGCAAAAAGGTATAGAGAAGTCAATATCCGTACCCCCCCCCCCATCATTTTCAACACCTGCACAATTCTAGGGAATTTCTTCATCATCCAAGTATCCGTCAGAACTCTTTGATGCAACACGCGCATTAGGGTGCGATTCCAATATCACTCTCTATACTTAATCTTTCATCGATCATGAACCCGTTATAAGCAAGGCCATTATTGATTACAAGCATTATTTCAAAGTACCATACGTAATCCTTGCCAGTGTTTTTCCTGGCATGAAAGCTTATGAAAGCCAGTGCCCTTAATGAAAGCCAGTGCCGTTGAACACTTCGTTCGCATACCTGTAATAATTGCTGGCAGGAAGATCAGTAGAAATGTACTCACTACTACGGTAGCCCTGACACTGCCTGGAAGAGACCCAGGGCCGACCTTGCAAACCCTGGATGCGCCAGCTAGAAGTTGGCCACACGACACGAGCGCAACAGCTGTGGCAGTCTGCATCTGATCGCTTGGTCTGGGCGGCTCATAGTCCCCCATCATGGATTATAGCAGAATGATAATGATGAGGACGGTAGCCCGACAACAAATATTATTGCTGGGCCTAGGGCCAGCATACAATCATCTCTGCTGACTGACCGACTGACTCCCCCGACTGACTGACTGACTCCCCGACTGACACCCCGACTCCCCACTGACTCCCCGACTGACCGACTGATTGACTGACTGACGGACTGACTGACTGACCGACCAACTCCCCGACTGACCGACTCCCCGATTGACTCCCCGACTACCCCCCGACTGACTGAATGACTCCCCGAATGACTCCCCGACTCCCGGACTGACTCCCCGACTCCCCAACTGACCGACTGACCGACCGACCGACCAACAGACTGACTGACTGACTGACCGACTCCCCGACTGACTGACCGACTGACCGACTCCCCGACTGACTGACTGACTGACTGTCACTTGTTAATTACACTTCCTTAAGACTCACCTTGGCCAAACATTTTGACTCAGACGACCACCTAGACCTTTTAAACCAAATGGATCAGGGACCCGCTTTCCGAGCATTGTTTCTGAAAACCGTCAGGAACGCCAAGTGAACGTTGCTCTCAAATTTTCTCGGATTAGAAAATCATTTTCAAAGAATATCACTCATCGACCAGCTATAAATGATTATGAACCGCTCAAAATCAGTTTCATACTGGGTGCATGGCCTGCCATCCCTTGCATTGCTTCACTCTACAAAACACTTCAATATTTGCAAAAATAGGCCTGTATTTTGGCCGCGCATATTTTGTATATCATAATAATCATCGAATAATCTCAACAAAAAATGTTTGTTTTAATTAAAGGTGATTTTCTTATGTTTATGTTCACAGATACTGATGAGTCAGAGGCTGATCTGAAGTTTTGACCGACAGTCTTTATTTGTTTCTGGTGGTTGGATGCATGTTACTCTATTCATCGAACAATTTATTTGTTGTTTTCCACAAAAATATCAGATATGTCCCTCACAATTTCGGCTATAGAAGACAATTAAAAACGCGTAACTGACTGGATGTAACAACAGTGGGCATGAAAATTATATTCTCAACAGGATATGAATTTCATGGAATGAAACAAAACACTTCACGTTACACAATTATACCTGAAATGCTGATAAAAAAATATCCAAACCAAAAAACCTTTAGGTAAACAACATCCCTATGCTATAGGAGTCCAAAATTTGAACAAGTAATTTGTCAAGATATATTTGATTTCCGCTTTAAATTGATTTCAAAATACAATGCATGAGCTCAGCAATGAATAAAATTGATCGAAAAACGTATAAGTTGGGTTGGATGTTGCTTCTTGAGTATGCGACTCATCTATCGATAGCTAGTTAATATGTATGTAGAAGTGACATGTAAAAGATGTTATTTTTCACTTCTCATGCAGACACAACTTCTGCGCTAATCATCTAAGCCAATCCAGTATGCTAACTTTCAAAGTTTCAAAGTTGTAGGCAGTAAAATGACAATCCCATTTAGGTGAAAGGCCCATACAGTATAGAGATAATTTCTCAGACGGATTTCTCTTACGCAACAAATACGTGTCCCCACCGCCACCCCACCCCCGCCCCTACCCCCTCCTACTTTCGGGAAAAATCCTGATATCGCCCATGTTGAAAGCTTGTTGGAAAGGGACGACCTTAGATAACGGTCATGTCCGCATAGGCCTATCATTAATATTCATCTCGAGCTTCAATCCGAATGCTTAGGCCTTCTTTATTGGCGACATGTTGCTTTGTTATTGTCATTCTAAGGTTTTAACAAAGATTTGGTGAGAAATAGTTATTATACAACTTAAAGATGCATATACTCCGTGCTCTTCAAAAAAAGCTCTTTGTTCTCCAAACAAATTTTCAATTGGTTTGTTTTGTTTCACGTGCAAACTACTGTTTTCCGAGTATTTGCAGAACACCCCCTCAACTCCAAAACCACCTACTAGAAATCAATGGCTACGCAGTCAAAAGAGATTACAATAAAAACCCTGAGGGTACACCCGGGATAAAAATTCCCATGGACACCAGTGCTTTGCCCATACGTCTAAATTCTTTTTAAAATACTCAAAACTGAGGTTACATAGGATAATGATGATCGACACGTCATCTTTCATCTTCTTTCCAATTTTTGGTGGGTTGACCATTGACTTTTCGAAAAATTTTAACCCGAAAAAGGCGACCCCTCAAACAAGTGATGTTTTCCAAAGTGGAAAAGTAACCATCTTGAAAAAGGGCCCGCCACAAATACGGCTTAATAGTGTCACTTTCAGGCCCGGGCCAAAGATGCACTGCCGTATTTCTTCAATTCCCCAATTCCATGGCTGTCAGAACTCTCTAATATAGCAGATTTTGAGTGTATAACTTGTATTCATGAGCTCGGCGGACGGATTTTTGGCCTATTAGGGTGGACCCCTAAGTCCAATGTAGGGGATACGGAGTAGGAGCGAGTCGGGGAGGACCGAAAAGAGGGAGTTATTTTCCATTTGAGAAATCATCCAAGCGAACGATTCAGGGGTTCACCCCAGTATACAAATCCCTAAAGACACCAATGCCAAATGCCCATACTTCAAAATGTTTATACTCTCACAAGTGTTTAGGCTGCACAGAGAAATGATGATCAAAATATCATCTTTCATTTTCATTTCAATTTTTGGTGGGTTGACCGATGACTTTTCCAGAAATTCTCACCTCCCAAAAAAGACAACCCCTTAAACGAGTGATGTGATCCAAAGTGGAACAGTCTAGCCATCTTGAAAAAGGATCACTCCACAACCTGGCTAAATAGCGCCACTGTCGGGCCCAATTGCATCCAAAATGCTCTGAATTGTGGAGCCAAAATTCCGGGCCAGTGGTGCATTACTATATCTCTTAAATTCATCAATTCGCTGGCTCTATAAGAACTCTTTAGTATAGAATAATTCGAGTGTATAACATTATTGATGAGCTAGCTCGGCGGACGGATTTTTTTCTATTTGCTGGGGTGGATCCTCAGTACTAACTGTGTATGCCCTAACGAAGAGCGCCACCTATTGTTCGATAGTGTCCAAGATCATCATCGCTCCTAATAGTCAGATGATGTTAACCCTAAAAGGGACGGGGCAGAATCCGCCCCCCCCCCAAACTTTTTCCGCGATAGCTTTGAAAAAAAATGTCCGGCGCTACGTGCCGTGAAAACTGAATTTCCCCATATACGTCGTGTACACAGAGCAGAATTACCATTCGTAAATATGAATAATTAATTAGCCATAATTCCAAAACCCTTTGACCTATAGTCACGAAATGTCTTGGGTATGTTCATGATGAGTTGCTCTATGCATGTACCGAGTTTAAAAAAATGTTCGTCACTCGATGGCCGAGATCTTAGGGGGAGCGGAATCCGCCCCCTCCCCGGCTGAGAGATGGTCAAAATAACCCGGCCCTTTTAGGTTAAGACCCCCACCCCCGTGCCACGAAAAGTCTGCTTGGTTCCCCGTGGACAAACTTCTGCATGTGTACCCACTGGACAACTTTGGTGAGAAGTTACTGTTAGGCCCAAAAAAGTCTCCGGTTTCTGGTATGGAGCTTGCCCCAAAAGTGGTGCGGCGACGCGGCTGTATTTTTTCTCTTACTTTTTTTTCTTCAAATGTCAGCTGATGTTGCAGATGGCGCTTCGATCCCCTTAAAACTCTCAAAAAATGTCCTTCACGGTGGAGCTTGAGGTGACCTCACAAGGCCATAAGGCTTGATAATTCTGCATCCACTTACGATCTCAACCGCGCACGAACGTTCTTCAGTAAATTTGGATAGTCAAGAGAAAAATCAGAGAAAATGGTATTTACGTATGCCCATAGAGCGACATCGACATCGTGCAAAACACCGTGTGCTGCCTGGCTGGTCATTAGTCTGCACCCTTACATAATATTGCGCTTATTAAAAAGCGTTTCAGGTTCCAGATACACGACCACCGCCCCTTAGTCTGGCTTCCAGATGCACAATTACAAAATTAAAACACCCGTCTCCTTAATGGTGCCCGACTAAATTTAGTTCAAAATATATGGGAGCCCAGAGAGGCCCATAAAGCTTATACTCGATCGTAACCCCATCTAAAAACACGTTAGAATTGTGCAGCAGCAAGATTCCAGTCAAACCAGTGAGTTTGGCGGTTTTGAGACACCATCTTACATTGAAAAAAAAAATAGTTGATTTTGCAGACGCGCATGGCTACGGCATGGCTATGGAAACCGGAGACTTTTTTTTTGCCTTATGCCAATAAAAGAAAATATATACCATCTGTCTTGAGGAATTTCATCCCTATTTTACCTCACACCAGGGCAATATATCATTCATTGTCTCTTTCATCAGTGTACAATTACATTCCATATTTCATCATGAAGGATAAAATGACATGCAAGTCAGTTGTGATAGCCCAGAAATGGACACGTTATTAGTTTTACCAGTATTATGAAACTTATACGATCCATCGTGAACTTGGCGCCACCCCTCCCCCCCCCCCCCCCAGTCAGGCCATAGGTGCACTTCATCCAAACTATACACGAGTCCTAAATGGAAACTGTCAAGGGTTCTTGGAGCTCCAATTGAAGCTGATTGCCAACGCAATGCATTAGTTCAGCAATGAATAAGAACATTGATCATCGATAGACACACCCGTTGTGTTATAATTTGCTTCTTGAGTATACAATCGAGGTTTTCTATACCATTTCATGAGCATCAGGCATGACTTAAGTCCAAATAAATGCGTTTCTACAGACTATCATAGGCTATAGAGCTAGTATCTATGGTGGCTTTAAAGGGACATCGCACATATATAGTGACGCCAATATTGACGGCAATATTCACGACATGGACTCCATGTCGCAAATATTGACGCCAGTATTCACGACATGGTCTCCAAGTCGCAAATGTTGACGTCAATATTGACGCCAATATTCACGACATGGTCTCCAAGTCGCAAATATTGACGACAATATTCACGACATGGCCTCCATGTCGCAAATATTGACGCTAATATTGACGCCAATATTTGCGACTACGGTCCATGTCGTGAATATTGGCGGCAATATTGGCGTCAATATATATTGGCGTCAATATATATGTGTGACTTCCCTTTTAAAGCGACCTAAAGTATCACATCCTTGACATATATAGGTGATCATTCAGAAAAGTGGCAACAGTTTATTTCAAAGGTCAATTGTGTAATATTCATGTATATGGTTAAACATAAGAATAAATTGTTCTTATCGTTCACGCAAAATGTCGAATTTTCGACCCGGCGTACTGCACTGACAAATCTTCTTCTTTTTTTTTTTTTTTGTATTGACGGTGCGTATATGAAAGTGCGCTCTTGCTCGGATGTATGCGTGGAATATTACTGACCATCATTATCACAAAACAATTCGTTTGATTCAGTTAAAACTTTGTGTATACACTTAACATCAATGTATCTTCTATAGTACTATGCCAACATAATTGCAAATACATCGGTCATTGGACCCCACTACTCAAGACCATTTTGGTTATATCGCGCATGCTCACTGAAACATTAGTGACAAGCCAAGTCAAGGGTTATGGCCCATTAAATGGTAACAGATATTTTCTTCACTGGGGTTTTCACGGGGGCACTATATTTGAATATGAAACTGAATATGACAACAAAATGGTTGCTTTGGTGATATATTACGTTGTCATTGCCATTACAATGTATACGTTTTGTTTTCACTACTTTTAACAGCTAGCGTATTTAGGGCATATATGGCACCATAGCCCCCAAGAAGTGTAGCACATATACGTTTGTCTGTACGGGCGTAGCTAGACGTGGCTGTGCTGCCGTACGTGTGGGTGCGTGCGTGTACAAACACTGCCTTGTGGGGTACCGGAACTATGGGAGGTACCCCACAAGGAATGCCCACCGACTTGCCAAGTTTTTCAAGAAATAGATATATGGATTTTACTCAAAAACTAGGAATTTCGAAGGTGGGTTGATCTGTCGCAAATGGTAGAGTTTTAGAAAAGGGATATTAAGTCCGCATTTCAGCCCAGGAAATTAACTATGGTTAAATAAGAGCATTTTGACACAAGTGTGCGACGTTGCAAAATTTTAGTACACTAGAACAAAGGAAGTACCCCACTTCTATGCCTATGTAAGCGTGTGTGTGGGTGTGTGTGTGTGTGTGTGGTTGGGGGGGGGTAGGGTTAGGTTTAGGGTTAATATACCCCCCTCTGAATCCGCACCTGGGTCGATGAGTGGTATTCTGTGAAAACGATCTTCAAATGCAAATTTGAGAGCATGTTGGCGAGCAAGGTTTTTCTTATTTAGAAAACTTAAGACTTAAAAAAGAGGTTCCGTAATCCATTTGGTTTATGGGGGTCGTCTTAAAGTCAAACTGTTTGGCCAAGGTGAGTCTTAAGCACGCTTAACTACAAGTGACATTCAGTTAGCGAGTCAGTGAGCCAGTTAAGCCCGGCGCACATCTGTCCGTTTTTGCCGGTTCACCGGATCTTCGGGTCATCGTACGGAGGTGTGCGCTAAAAATTTGGACCGATCCGACCCTACATCGGGCGACCGGATGATTTTGTTCGCATCCGATTTCACCGGATCCGATTTCACAGGACGCAATATTTATGTTAACCAATCAGATTTTACGAAGGAAGTCACATGGTTGTCATCATGTGACTGGTCATCATGTGACCGATTTTTGGACGGAATCGGGCATGTGTACGGGTAACGTTGTGGTCTAACCTCCGGTGAAAAACAATATAGGTCTACCGGTGATGCGGTGATCCGGAAACCGGTAAAATCGGGAAAGTGTGCGCCGGGCTTTATAGTCAATAAGATAAATAGAAAGTAGGCCGAGCTTTCGGGATCAACCAAAATCACGATATTACTATGTGGAAGGCATGCACTTACCGTTTGGTTTTTTTGGCGGCCATCGACGCACTTTATGCAGACGGCGTATTTAATCATATTGGTGACCGCAGAAGCCAGGATGGTTGCAAACAAAGGGGTAAGGGCAACTATGTGGATTCCACGGATCACACGCTAAAATGGAAAAAAGAGAAATGGAAACAACAGTCATCTCAATAATTAAAGTACGCAGAGTTGTAACGAGTCACTGATTTTTGTGACTCGAGTCGAGTCGAGTCATTTTAAAGAAGTGACTCGAGTCGAGTCGAGTCATTAGGTCAAAAAGGTCGAGTCGAGTCGAGTCACAGTGTGTAGTCAAGTCGAGTCGAGTCAACCCAAAAATTAAGCTCGAGTCAATTCGAGGCAAGAAATATTTGAACACTATAATAACAAATAAAGACAAGAGAGAATTTGTATCACTAACAGTCAACAAGAAGTGGAACTTCGGTCTGATGGGCTATCTGGTTTGGCTTTGGGTCCAGAATTGTTTTCCTTTTATGAAAGATCTGACCCAAATCATGAAATCTAGAATGCTTTAAATTTATTTTTGAGCCAACAGCAGACAAAACAATACCAAAACAAAACCCAGCTGGAATAATTCAATAGGTCTCAAGAGAGAGCATGTGCATGTGCACAAAAATTAAGAAATCAATTTCAGGGGGCCTAAATCCTCAAAATAAAAACAAACACTAAATGTGAGTCTTTGATTTGTAAAAAATGTGTGTGATGCTATATACCAGTTTGTTAGGTCTAGGGCCCATAGCCACTCTAAACAAAACTACCCAAAAAAAGCTAATAAATAAAGAAAATCTGGGGCAACTCGGTCAGGGGGCGACATGACACAATCATTTCCAGACATGCTTTTTCTTCATCGTTTTCGTCCGATAAATCCCCATGAATATCCGAATTATTCATTATTCACCTAAACACATCAGCTACAGAAAGCCTACCTTTATACCTGCTACTGAAAACCAGAAGTGGACAAATCCTCAATTTTGAGCCAAAAAAAAAAAAATCAAGGAACATGACGGGGAAAAAATGTTGCAACTTGACGCCACTTTTTTTTTCATTTCAAATAGTTCGAAGTATTTCAACTAAAGAGCTGCAAGCTGAAAACAGGAACAATTCTGCGATTTTACTGTGATGAGCATCGCTACCTAGTTTTACGAAAAGCATAAGTGAACCAAAACCAACAACATACCACCTGGAAAAACCCGCGGTTATTTCACAAAACATTCAAAAAAGGAATAGTATGGCCAGGAACTGCTTAATGAAACAAAGACCAGCGAAAATGGCGGCAACGGTATCTTACCTTGACGGGACTCAAGATCGTCAGTTTTCGCATCAAATTGCCGTGGAGACTCTGAAATAAAATGAAAAGGCTATCTTGTGAATGACGGAGGCAACATGCTACTTTCAATACCGTGATTACAGAAGACCCGATCTAGCTGCATCAATGCCAATTCTATTTTCTTCGGTTTTGTTTTGTTTTTACAAATTACCTTCCATGGCTGCGTCTCCGAAGACGACACCCAGGCACACTAGAAGAACCAAGCAGGTAAAAGCCTTCATCTTGACTCTATTGTCAAAGGAAATAAAAACCAAGACGATTAAGCAGCATGGTTTGGCCACAATATCCACAGATCACAAAAAATACATTAAAGCGCAGGCACTATACAAAAAGAGAAGGCATCGGAAGTACTAAACATTTCGCCCAAACCTTCTCTTTTAAACACGAGTGGTATGAAACCAAGAAGAGCCGGAAGCAAGTCGTGTGTGTATTCAAGTATTGTGAAGAAACGAAGAAAATTTGTGAAATTATCAATATAATTAATGATAACTTTAATGTAAACCTAAGGAGGAAAGGTATGGCACAGTGTTCCATGCTATCAAATCTACCCTACCTGATGGTCTGAACTGCAACAGACGATTGTTTTAAGCAGACAATTTGCTGAAATGTAGATCATCAAACAAACTTGGGTTTCTCACCAGAATGCTACGTTGGGCGATGATAATGCATAATCAATGGTTTGCTTTTTAAAACACATCTTAAGGCCAAAAAAAAATAAGTCGGTCTCTGGTCTGCGCACGCGTCGATTTTAATCATGCGCGTCAATCTTTTTCTTTTTTTCTAAAATGTTCCGCGGTAGCTCCAACAGCGCCGTCAATTGCCGCACCTCCTCATTTGTTTTTTTACCAAAGAGCACCAAGGAATGGGAAATTGCACCAAGGCAAATGATCGAGAGCACCAAGGCAAATTATGGAGGACACCAATGTACATGAGGACACCAAAAAAGCAACATAGTACCCCACCTTGTCTGTACAATCCAAGCTTGAAGAAGAAAAAAAAAGCCGAAGTTCCCCACGTCAATTCAGGAACTTTGATCTGACCAGAGACTGAATATTTTTTTTGGCCTAAAGTAAGAGGTGTTTAAAAATCGAATAACACTTACATCACGCTGTTCTTGAGACCACGTCGGTTTGGAAGAGGAAAAATATATGTGGCTTTTTCAGTTGTCGACGGTCGGAATATTGGAAAGCGGACGAATCCGCGGCTTTTATAAGTCGAGGCGGCACTGAACAGTGGCGTGACTGGGGGGGGGGGGGGGGGGGGGAGCCAAAGTAACGATGGCTCAAATGTTATGATAAAAGTATCATCTACTTGTAAAACTAATAATATGTCCAATTCTGGGCTATCACATAACTGACTTGCATGTCATGTTATCCTTGATAATGAAATATGGAATGAAACTGCAAACTGATAAAAGAAACAATGAATGATATATTGCCCTGGCGTGAGGTATGCATGGGCGTATAGTAACTTTTCACCAAAGTTGCCCACAGTGGCGTATGCAGGATTTTGTCAACGGACTTCAAACTTTTCGTGCCGCAGGGGGGGGGGGGAAGTGTAGGTGGGGGGATTACCATTACCGAAATGTAGACATTTTTTTTCTCCGAACACTTGCCCTCCCTAAAAAACTCATTATTATGCATAATGCAAATTATATGCCCATTTTCAAGGCGCGTTGTAATGGTTGTATGAGCGGGTTTTATTTTGTGGATTGATGTCAGAACTCTCTTACCATTTTATTAAAATAATTGTTGAAAAAATTACGTGTCAAAAAATCCGCCGGGGAGGGGGGTGGGGGTGGGGGAAGTGTCCCCCTGCCCCCTGGATAGCGACAGCTCTCATTGGTTTTGTACACGATTTGAGATCATGGACGTTCGGTCAATCGTGGACGTATTGTTTGCGCCCACATTCTTTTGTCCTACGTCCACGATTGCCGGTGTTTACACACGCACCCACACACACACTGTTTGATTTTACGGAGGCCAAGTGTCTGGGGGAAAAAAAGTGTCTACATTTCAGCTCGGATGTGCAAGTGCCCTTTTCAAAAAAATTACCCCCACCCCAATAAAAATGACCGTGCTACGCCACTGTATAGGGCCTACACAACTTTGCTTGGCCAAAATGCAGGCTTAGTTTTACCTTTTCTTTTCGACTTTAAAATCTTTAAGGGTTTTTATACTCTGTGAAACTGATTCCAAACTGTGGTCGCAGGGGCGGATCCAGGAATTTTCGCTGCGGGGGGGGGGGAGGGGGGGTTTCATCATCAAAACATTCTGAAATGTAGTCAGGTTTTATTCTCCGGACACTTGGCCTCCGAAAATCAATAGGTGTGTGTGCGTGTACAAACACTGCCTTATGGGGTACCGGAACAATGGGAGGTACCCCACAAGGAATGCCCACCGACTTTGGTACCCCACAAGTTTTTCACGAAATAGATATATGGATTTTATTCAAAAACTAGGAATTTCCAAGGTGGGTTGATCCGTCGCGAATGGAAGAGTTTTAGAAAAGGGATATTAAGTCCAAATTTTAGCCCAGGAAATTAATTCTGGTTAAAATAAGAGCATTTTGACATTAGTGTGCGACATTGCAAAATTTTAGTACACGAGAACAAAGGAAGTACCCCACTTCTATGCCTGTGTGTGTGAGCTTGTCTTACATACGCAGTGTGGACTTCCGAACAAAAGACGTCCACATAATGTAGGTAGCACCGACGTTGTGTGGACTTGCCCACGTCCACACAGTGTTTCCCCATTTCTGGAAAACAGGTTTAGAGGCATTTTTGGGTTAGGTTTATCCGTAGCAGAATGAAGAGAAACACTAAAGGGAATCATAGAAAAAAAATTGGGTTGAAAGAGTTTTCACAGTTTGAGAAAAATTAGTTTTTTCACTGGTTTTTCTTAACTACACGAAAGCAATGGAAAGTCCACACTAGTCATGTGAAACAAGTATACGTGTGTGTGGGTGTGTGTGTGTGTGTGGGGGGGGGGGGGGGGGGGAGGGGGGGGAAGCTTGTACCATCTGTCGAAGGTGGCGCTGTTCAAAACCGACGATTATGCACACTAACGGACAATATATGGTGCTTCTAAAGGAGATACATGCGGGAATTTAACAAAAAAGGCACCACAACGGCCGATGGCACCAAAAAGGCAACCGCATACTTTTAAAAAGGGCACTTGTTAAAAAAAGGGCACTCTTTACAAAATATTGGGGGGGGGGGGGGTAAGCGCGGGTGAAAAAAGGGCATTTGAATAGAAAAGGGCAGTCTTTAAAAATTATTGGGGGGGGGGTTAAATACCCCCTTACCCCCCGCTGGCCACGCCTATTCTATATCATAGTAATCATCTGATAATCAAAATAAAGCTTTATTTTTTACTTAAATTTTTTGTTAATAAAGGGTGATTTGTTATGTTTATGTTCACAGATACCGATGAGTCAGACGCTGATATGAAGCTTTGACCGACGGGATTTATTTGTTTCTGGTGGTGGGATGCATGTTAATCTATTAATGGAACAATTTCAGCTATGTCCCTCAACATTTCGGCTACAGAACAAAATAAGAACTCTTAACTAAAAGTTTTTACTGGATGTGAAAACTAGGTGTATACTCTCAGCAGGACATGAGTTCAATTGAATAAAAAGAAACACTATAAGTTTCACAATAATATCCGAAATGCCGCTAATGAAAACTATCCAGAAAATATACTCTTATAGATGAACAACATCCGTATTCCAAAATTTGAACATAATTGTATTATTTGTCCAGATTTCTTTATTTCTGCTTTTAATTTGATGTAGTAATACAATGCATGAACTCAGCAATGAATAAAATTATCGAAAGATTTACCCGTTGCGTTCGGTTTTGCTTCTTGAGTACGTTACCCTGCAGTGGCTAAAAGACGGAAATCAGCAGCGATCAATAGGCCTATTTCCCACGTTGCCAAATGTGTATTATATTTACCTAATAGGCCTTTCTTTTGTTTGTAAACATTGGCGCCATTTTGTATGGGCTGCCGTAAGTGCATAAATTGAAGCCGTGGTTGGCAACATATTTTTCCAAAAAAGTCCTCATAACGCCTTCAACACATAGTAAAAAGGCATATGTAGAAATTATTTTGTAGCTTTGGTGAACATGTTGTATTTTCAAGTATCAAATAATATTTTGGTGATCTGTAATAACTCTTCTTCATTTTTGCAGTGTTGGACCTTCCATAGTTTTGCAGGCCGTGGTTGGCAAAAATGCAGTTTGCCAACCAAGCGCAGAAAGGTCTATAAGTATTATTGTTGTGGCGTGTCCTCGATCAACGCCAGGCATGTTCAGAGTATCTCATGCTAATTCTGATTCTGGACGTGGTTAGGGAATGCTGAAGATCACAAGGGCAGCTTTTCAAACAGACATTCCTCAGAAATAATAGGACTCTGTCTACATGACGGCTTTGCCCCCCCCCGAACATCCACTTAGAAGTTGGAGAAGGGAGTAGCGTTAGTTTTGCTTAACAACACACAAAGTAACTCATACAAATAATAGAGGGAATCGTAGTGTTTTCTGTACAATTTTACTTTTTTAATTTCAATTGGCTTCTCATTTCATTTCTAACAGATTAAAATGATAGCTACGTGGTGTTAATTATTAAATTTACAAAAGTAAAATTGTTATAAAAAAGGTAATGAAAACGAGAATATCAAAATGAGAAATTGCCTGGTGCCGTAGGAACCTCATTTATTTTTAAGGAAGAAATTATTTGGACAGTTGCTAAAAGCGGTCTAACAAATTTAATCGAACTGTGTAGCCTTTGTTAATTTTGATTTCGGCGCTAAACATTTTGTAATCAGGAACTGGAGATTAACTTGTCAGAATGACCAGAAAATTAACGTCTTAAATCCAACAAATGTGTAATACCTATTTACTAACAAATTATATTAGTATCCCAGTGTAAAGTAACAAAGGTGTTTAGATGATGCATGAGCGCGCGAGGTAAAATAATGTTTTTGAGAGGCAATGAACACAATTTTGTTAGCAGAATTTTATCAGTGCAACATTAGTGTGAAGATTTGTCTTCCTTTTTTATTTTGACTATAGTTTCGCTCAAAGGGACTTGTTACAGCAATATGCCCTCTCAAGTTTAGCGTCGTCAGAATACGGAATCCAACCAACTTGCTTCCCCGACATGAATTTGGTATTGAAACACCTCCCCACCTCGCACAGGGCAAGGCGCGCGTGTTCCTTCGTGGTCCACCCAGCCCCATTCGTCTTCCTCCATATATAAGTTATAGGCCGTCTCCAGCTGCTCGAGTGAGCAGAGCTTCATGCCACATCCATCGCAGCGTGTCCGGGCTGACACCAAGTCCGAGTAATACCCAGGGCTTAAGAAAAGTCTACTTCCTGCAGAAAGACAAAAACAAAAAAAAAGAGGATATTGTTCTGAAGAGCCTTGCTTGTAGCTGTATATTAACCTGATATAAGAATAATCAGGACTGCAACAGTGAATGGGAAATTTGGATGAAATTAGGCCCTAAAAAACTTTGCTTCATTTTGCCATGGAACGTAGGAACATTATTTTTCAAAATTGCGATGGGCTTCAGTACTACTTTTTTAGGGGTGATCCTCTTTGGGTGGAGTTCTCCCCCAAAACACCCTTAAAACTGAAATAAGCTCTATTTTTTATGAGTGTCTCAATCACTTTCAGAGTTTTTTATTTCCTGATTGAAAAGTGGGGGTATTTTATCACCGAGGCCTATGGCAGTATATTTTCTGGTCTGCAACCATCTGGGTGCATGCCTGTAAATATGCCCAAAATCCGTCCGCCGAGCTCATGAATAAAAGTTATACCCTCAAAATATTCTATATTTTAGAGAGTTTTGAGAGCCATCAAATTGGGGAATTGAAGAGATATGGTAATGAACCTCTGGCCTGGACTTGGGGCTTCCAATTCTGAGCATTTTGGATGTGATTGGGCTCGGAAGTTGCCATGTTTTGGAGGGATCGATTTTGAAGATGGCTACTTTTCCGCTTTGGGGAAAATAGGGGTCGTCTTCTTTGGGTGAGAATATCTCGAAAAGTCAATGGTCAACCCACCAAAAATGAAAAGAAAGTAAAAGATGGCATGTTGATCATCGTTTTTCTGTACAGCTTGAATAGCTGTGAGAGTGCTGAGTATTTTTTACAAGAATTTTGAAGTATGCACATTTAGCACTAGTGTCTATGAGATTTTTATTGCAGGGTTGCACCCATCTACATTAACCAGCTTCCAGTGTTTTCTACCCAGCGCCACCGTGTTTCACAAGTGTCTTTTTTCATTCAACAGCGCCACCTCGGGGTCAAATAACGCCGCGGTCACGGTTTATTGATTTTTTCCAAGAAGGGTTGGTGCCAAGTCATGGATTATTCAGTTTTTCCTTTGTATCGTTGCAAGACACTTATTCTCGTTCTCGTTTTTTCCTATAATTATATATATATTTCAACGATAAATTGAGAGAAGGAAACATTCGATGAAAGGAGCAGCGACGACGTGGTTCGAACCAGGGATCTTTGCATCCGTAGCTCATCTCGCTATCCACTATGTTTAACTTGACCACAACCGTACTTGAATTGAATGTAACTGGTTGACTAAATAACAACATTGCTCTTGATACCATTGATCTGTTCTCATGAATAAACATACTGGCCCGATCGAAATTACTGAATTATTCATGACTAATTGGCCCCAACCGTCCTGGGAATATAAATTACGCGCCCCGGCAACAATGCACTCAGTATAGCCATCTTATGAGTTTTTTTTTTTAAATACAGTATAAATTTCAAATTCGAGAGAAAATGTGATTGCATCTTGTTAAGTGACACTCTCACTTCAACTCCTGTTTCGCAACAGTTTCTTCGGAAAACAACAGAATTTGTGTAGACCCTTACAAAGACAGACAGAAACAAAACATATGTTGCCATTGCAGAAAAATTAATAAAGATATTTTTGGAGATGCAACACATATGCTTATCATCTAAATGCATTTATTTCATACAGTGTAGCCACGAACCATTCTTTCGTTAGCTCAGAGCAGAACTTTATTATGCCCATGCAAAAACAAAAAATCAATAAAACATTTGTTTTTAGACGATGAGTATACGTTTGTGTATACTCCAAGGACATTACAGGCTCCGTCAAACTCCATATTGAATTCTACTGACACTGTCTCTATTTTTGAGCAGCCATAAGCTTTATGTGTAGCACCAGAACGACGCTTCAAAAATCTAGTGATGTAACGTAAATTATAGTTGTAGTCAATGGCAAGAGCCAACGAACGAAGGGGGCCTCAACATGATACAAACGGAATTATTCAAAACGGGGCAAACAATGAACACGAAACCTTGTAGAAATAACTGTCCAAAAATGTTGTGACTTCATCATGACGTCACCGTATATCAAATTACAAGCGAATTTAAATTTCAAATTAATACAATACTTTCATTTATAACTGTTTGAACTAAATTGATTTCCCTCTTCTTTTTCTGTGAGCCTTGGACAAATTTGTTTTTCATTTCGGCGAAAAACCTCTTTCAAAACGGTTCACGGGATGACGATCAATTCTGGTATGAACTTGAACGTCCATCCAAAGACGTGATACTTTTCCTGACGTCATCATGACGTCAACAGGTATCCATTCGTTGTTCACGGTGTCATGGGGTCATCCATCATCAATCCGATCACCGTTTTGAAATTAATGTTTGACTTTTGAGGAGATGGGGCTGATTCCCCATCACATTTTTGTTTAGTGCTGCTTCTCCTTTCTGGGTTTTTTTCTGGCCAATACTTTTCAGCAGCTTTCCTTTTTAACGGATCGACGCCTAAAGCTGAAAATTGGTGTTTACATTAACCTTGAAAGCAAGATGTAGTGTCACGTCATTATGACGTCATCTTATACCAATAATAAGTGGG
This sequence comes from Patiria miniata, assembly GCF_015706575.1. Taxonomy (NCBI): domain Eukaryota; kingdom Metazoa; phylum Echinodermata; class Asteroidea; order Valvatida; family Asterinidae; genus Patiria; species Patiria miniata. The sequence goes on from NW_024037069.1 coordinate 1,619,500, forward strand.
TTGAGTAAAAACAAACTATTGTTGTAATAACTTAGGTACAAAAACGGTGAGAAAGTTTGTTCACATTTTTTGATCCGATACAGAAATTACAAGCGAGGTTTAAAATTCACGCTCTACTTTCATTTGTAAATTTTGAACTGATTTGAGTAGCCTATTCTTCTTGTAAAGTGTTAGATATTGCCTTTTGCAAACTTTTCTTTAGTTTTTGGGCTCAATACTTCTCAATCTTTGCTTCCATGTTACTGAAAGTGCAGTGGTCAATGAATACAACTTTTATTATTAGAAAATTATAATCAAAACTAAATCATTCAAATGTTCAATGCGGTTAAAACAAAAGATCATGATGACACTACTCGAAGGGGCACCCTATAGTGCCGCTCTCTTTAGTAGTGATGAACATTCATTGGAGAGTAGCAAAATTAATATGCAAAGCTTCCAAATGGTGACGTCATCAGACCAGAAGTTATTTTTAGGTGGCCGTACCTCACATATTTATCCATCACATCTTAATGCAGGTAATGATTATTATTATTTTGTGCCGTGTAGCCACGAACCAGGTTCTTCCCTCAGAGCACAACTTAGGTATTCCCATTCAAGACATACAGAAATAAAGAAGATTTTCTAAAATATTTAGAGGAATATGTTGCATATTTTCTGCAAACGAGCATATGCTTATCATCTAAAAATAAGTATTATTTCGAACAGCGTAGCCACGAACCATTCTTTCGTTAGCTCAGAGCAGAACTTTATTATGCCCATGCAAAAACAAAAAAGCCATATAACATTTATTTTTAGATGACGAGCATATTGTTGCATACACTCCACGGACGTTACAGGCTCCGTGAAAATCCATATTGAAGTCTATTGGTACTGTCTCTATGTTTGAGCAGCCATAAGCTTTATGTGCAGCACCATGTGATTATGTGTTGAATAACTGTATGCTCAGAACATAAATTATTGTTGTAGTCGACAATGGCAAGAGCCAACGATCTAAAGGGACCTCAATATAAAACAACTTCATGAACGAAATTCTACTAAACGGGTCAAGGCATGAAGACGAAACCTTGCATAAATAACTGTCCAAAATTGGACATGTTTGTGACTTCATCACTGTTTGTGATGTCATCACAACGCTGGTCGGCCGACCAGCGTTGGAGAAATCTGGCTTATGCAGACGGCGTGTTTAATCATATTGGCGACCGCAGAAGCCAGGATGCACGCAAACAAGGGGGTAAGGCCAACTATGTGGATTCCACGGATCACACGCTAAAATGGAAAAAAGAGAAATGGAAACATAATCTCAATAATTAAAGTACGCAGCGTTGTAACGCGTCACTGATTTTTGTTACTCGAGTCGAGTCATTTTAAAGAAGTGACCCGAGTCGAGTCGAGTCATTAGGTCAAGAAGGTCGAGTCGAGTCGAGTCACAGTGTGTAGTCAAGTCGAGTCGAGTCGACCCAAAAATTAAGCTCGAGGCAAGAGCCAACGAACGAAGGGGACCTCAAGATAACACACACTGAATTCTTCGAATACGGATCAAGGCATGAAGACGAAACCTCGTTGAAATAACTATCCAAAATGTGGACTTTTGTGATGTCATCATGACGTCACGGTATATCAAATTACAAGCGATTTAAAGTTTAAAATTAAAATAATACTTTCATTTACAACTTTTTGAACTGAATTGTGGTCCCTCTTTTTTGTGAGCCCGTGACAAATTTGCTGTAATTCTGGTGAAATACCTCTTTTAATACAGTTCACGGGATGATGATAAAAACCTTGTGTGAGTTTGAACCTCCGTCCGAAGATGTGATGAAGTTTGTGACGTCATCATTACGTCATCAGGTATCAAATAATAAGCACTTTATGGTCAACATTTGAGTAACTATCAGTTGGACTATAGCTTTTCAATAAATGGAGTACCGTATGGTTCCGAATGGTGTTTTCAAATGGTTATGTTTTTAGGTGGCCCTACTTCACATGTTTTCCTATCATGCAGGCAATTATTGTTCTGTACCGTGTAGACACGAAACAAGTTCTTCAGCTAAGAGCAGAAGTTTAGTATGCCGATGCAAAAACAAACAAGATATTTAAGACATAATCTAACTTTTTGAAGCGCTTTTCTGGTGCTGCACATAAAGCATACTGCTACTCAAAAATAGTAGCAGTATCGGCATAATTTTATTTGAATATTGATACGGATACGGATTAAATGATAAATTTAACTCTGGATTGCATGATGGGCGACCTTTCCATAGAAACGTGCACACAATTTTTCAAACTTTAATATGACCTAACCCAATTTTACCTTATCCGATCCCCACCAAGTTTGGTATGTGTACGTTTCAAACCACGAGCATTCTATCTAGCCCATTTGCGACAGCAACATTCCTTCGCTAAAGGGTAGTTACCTCAATAGAACATTGTCGCCCTATTGCGGTGTGTCGCCCTAATGTAGGGGAAGTCCCGCACAACTTGTCGCCCTATTGCGGGATTCATGCTAATTAAAATATGAAAATAATGCATAAACATTTTCATTCAAAATGTTCAGGTGTCTAAATATGCGGGTGATTTTCTCTCAATTTTTGAGCATTTGTAGGGTTTATTATCTAGAAAAGCCATTAAAATCGTCAAAGGCATTACTTTCTGTCCTAAGTGGGGTCTTTTTAGGACACAGAATAACAATTTTTGGCTTTTCCACAATAGCCATTTTTTTCTCAAAATTGCTTCCGTCCTGTGCGCACGAGGACGAAAGAAATCAGCAGGGCTCTTTCCGCACGAATGGAAAAAAATAACTGTGTGCTTCCAGGTACCTGTCCACCAAATTTCAGGCCGAATCGCCTAACTGAATCGCGGCGGGCTTCACCGTAGCTGAATCAGCCCATGATTCAGCCACGGTTAAGCTCGCCGCGATATAGGCCTTTTGATGCGCATGCGTGCATAATTATGAATTTATTAGTAAAAAATGTCCATACTCAATATTTCTTTTATCAGTTTGCAGTTCCATTCCATATTTCATCATCAAGGATAATATGACACGCGAGCCAGTTATGTGAAACATTTTGATCCATCATGACTTAGGCTCCGCCCCCCCCCTCCGAAGTTTCGCCACTACACTGTTTAGGGCTGCCTCAATCTTATAAAAGCCACTTGTTCGTCCTCTCGCCGTTATTCCGACCGACCAAGTTGCTCTCGAGAACAGCGCAATGTGAGTATCATTTGATTTTAAACACCTTTTTCTTTTTAGCTTAATAAGCTTACCGTATATTTGATTATTCATTCATAAATACCTAAGACAGTTTACCCATTTCTATTGGTCGAGAGCCCGTCACGTGGCCGGTCTTAAACGGCATTCTGGTTCTTGGTTCTTGGTTGGTTCTTCTCCGAAATACTCCGCATGGGTGTTTTAACAGGAGGCCAGAAAACACCAGGGCAAACCCCTTCTCTTAGCGATAAATGTCACTGGGTTCTTGTACGTGCATTGCCTTACATAACACACGGGACCTACGGCTTTACGTCCCATCCGAAAGACGAAGCAATAATGGTGAAGTGCCTTGCTTAAGGACACAAGTGTCCACCTGAGCTCCAACCCACGCCACTGTTGCCTCTGAAACACCAGAACATGAGTCCGGTGCTCTTAACCGCTAGGCCATGACACTCCACTGGTGAGAAACCCAAGTTTGCTTGATAATCAATTATTCAGCAAAATTAATTGTCTTCTTGAAAAAAAAGTAATCGGTTTGACTAGATTTCATAGCATAAAACACTGTGCAAAAAAAAGGTTTCTCCATTGGTTTTTACAAATTGACTTGGTTTCTTTACGATACTCGTATATACATACGACTTGCCTGTAACGTTTCTTCTCACGGCATTTAAGAGTCATTTCGTGTAGATACTTCATATAAGTGTCCAAGCTTATAAAATCGAATTAATTTATACAGAATTTTTAAATTAATATTTTGCCCAATTTTGACTGCTCAAATTAATTGTTTGCTTTATTTTCAAAGGCCATGAAGCCAACTTGCGAAGTAATGTCACAAAAGTAATTATATCATGACAAAGAATCATTTTACCCTTACCAGAATAAAATGAAAAAATGCAGCATGTTTTTACAACTAGCAAAATTGCATATTTAACCCAATTTTCAACTCTCCAAAATGCCACTCAGAATAATATCCGTTTGGCTATATGGTTACTTCAGACATTGATGTTTTCATCTATAGTGAGAAAATATTTGGGCATTGTATACCTTTTGTGCAGTATCGCTCCCAAAATGATGATTATTACAAAAACCTTAAAAGTTGTATTTTCAGGGGTTTATTTCCTTTGAGTAATATCATTCCTGAATCTAGCACATTTTCCAAACGAAACCACACTGTGTATCATTGTTAGACCAGTGGATGAGTAGGTCGTATAGTTCCAAACCCCCCCCCCATACCCGAATAGGCCCGCCCACTCCCCGTGCCATCGAATTCAGATCTTGTCTGTTATTTGCATTACAAAAAATGTAAATAAATACTTTTTCAGTCCACAAATTACACAGTCTGCATTTTTACAGCCTCCCCTGCTCCCAGCGGTATTGCTTGGGTTTGAGACTGGGGTTATGACCGTCCACCAATCACTTGGTTTTGTCGGTACAATTACTGGTTTTTTTATATGATGGGTGGTCACACCCCACCCTCAACTCCAAACAATGCACCTGGTGGGGGCAGGGGAGGTTGTGAAAAGGCAGTATGTGTAATTTAAAGTGTTCACTTGAAAACATATTTATTACATTTTTTTCGTTATAAATATATAAAAAGACAAGATCTAAATTCGTTGGCACGGGGGATTGGGCTGGGCCTAGCACGGTGTTGGGGGCGGAACTATGGCTCCCACTACTCATCCATTTGTCTGACAGGGATACACAGGGTGTTTTTGTTTGTGAAAATGTGCTAGATTCAGGAACACTTCCAATTATACGTGTATTACTCAAAACAAAGAAAAAAAATGAAATTACACTTTTAGGGGGGGGGGGGGGTGAAAATCACCATGTTTGGAGAGCTACTGCACAAAGGGTATAAAATGTCCCAAAATCTCAACAGATATGAAAACACGAATGTCTGAACTAGCCTTAGGCAAAAGGAAATTATTCTGAGTGCCCTGGCAAGTGGTATTTTGGAGGGTTAGAAATGGGGTAAAAAAAGGCAATTTTGTTGGTTGCAAAAACATGCTGCATTGTAGGGCCTAAAAGTAATATAAAGGTGAATTTTCAAAATGTTTCTATTTTTCTGGTATTAGGGTAGGGATGATTCTTTGTCACGATATAGTTACTTTTGTGACATTACTTCGCATTTTGACCTGATGACCTTTGAATGAATGAATGAATTTTTACAGCCTCAAAATTGGCCCCAAATGGCCAGAACATATAGTGGCCCGTTACCAAGGCAACGGACCTGCTGTGGATTTAAAAATTATATTTTGGTAAATTACTCCCCAAGTCCTTTCATCGACAAAGTATTAAAAAAGTCTCTTTTTTTAGTTTTTTTTTAGCGTTGACACTTATGAAGTATTTACACGAAATGTTTAAAAGAGAAGGTTTGGGGTCCAACTATTTAGCACTTTATCGCCCAGGGTCGAGTTACCCTTGGCATATCAATACCGGTATATGGTTTGATGGTTTCCATTTCAACGCCTTCTCTCTGTTTAAAATAGTGCTTACGTTTAAATTCATTCATTGAGATTTGTCAAAATGTTATGGCCAAACCCGGTTTCAGTTTTTCGTCACGATTTTCATTTCCTTTGACACTTAGAGTCAAGATGAAGGCTTTTACCTGTTTGGTTCTTCTGGTGTGCCTGGGTGTCGTCTTCGCAGACGCAGCCAAGCCAGGTAATTTGTAAAAACACAAAACAAAACCGACAGCGTCTTGAAGTGATATTGTTGCAGCCCGATCAGTTTTTCTTTGATCTTACAAATTACACCACGACATTGCAAGTTATTCAAATGAAAACTTTTTTTATTTCAGAATCTCCTCGGGCACTTCATGAGAAAATTAACGATCTTGAGCCCCGTGGACGATGTAAGATTTCGTTTGTTTGTTTAAGCAGTTCACTGCCATGCTATACCCTTTAAGAATATTATTTTGTGAAACGAATGTGCAGTAGCGGATCGAGGGGGAGTGTTGCACACCCCAACCCCGTTCAGCCGCTGAAACTATTTTCATGATAATTGTAAAATGCGGCCAAAAAAATGAAAAGTAACTCAAAGTTCCTCAATTTATTCTGAACTTTCCTCAGAATGGGAAATGTGGCATTCCCCCACACCCCCTATAGCAGGAGCAAGCGTTCACTCAAATATCAACCCCCGCCCCCGGTCTCCATGCCATTCCTGAAAGCTAGATCCGCCCCTAATGCGGGTTGTTCAGGCGGGTATTCTGTCCTTGGTATGATGTGTAGCCATACCCATCACACTAATATTGCAGAATATTCCCTGTTTTCAGTTAGCAGCCCGTTTGCAGCAATTGAAAACAAATTATTTCAAATGTTTCAAATTGCCCCCGTGGCGAAGTTTGCGTGTAACTTCATTGCGGAAGGAATCCATTTAATACCCGATACGATGAGCCTAAGTCGGACACACATCTCCACATCTTGTCCTGGATGCTGATTGAGATGACTCCTTACTTTTTGGCTGTTTCGGCACTTTTGCCGAAACAGCCTTTGTTTTCGTTAAGATTTTTATTTTTGGCTGTTTCGGCACTTTTGCCGAAACAGCCTTTGTTTTCGTTAAGATTTTTATTTTTTTCTTCTTTTTTTTTCTTCTTCTTTTTCAGCCATTCCCCATAGCATTTGTACACGTTTTTACAGTGGAAGGCACTTTGGGCACTAAAATCAATCCGATTGACTTTATACTCGGCACACACTTAGACCAGCATCTGAAGATGTGCCCCGAAGATTGACGTCATGGTGACGTCATCGACTAATTTATTATAGAATTTTGAATATTTAATTTTTCCCATAGACTTTGTACACAGAAATCAAAAAAAAATTGTCGATTTTCAAAGGGCATTTTTGACTCTTTGCCAGTAATTCATTTGCACCAATCTTTGTCCAAGCAAAGACCCTAACTCAAACAACATTGTGTAATGATGATGTCATGATGACGTCATCCGGTGTGTATTTATAGGCAATTAAATTGTGACACTTTTAATATTTGAAAATGCATAAGAAATCAACCGTACGCGTCCGCAGCATTCTGTTACCGGCAAGTGGTAGAGTAGGTTCAGGTCTTTATTTCATTTAGTATGCGTGAAATCACGTGACCCTTGCTTCCGGTCGAAAAAGGCCAAAATCGGAAGTGGCTTATTATCTTAAATTGGTAACAGATATGAACTTGCTTTCAACGGTGTTAGTCTCTTGGCTAAAAGTATTCTTCAAATCATTTACCAATGACGTCATGCAATCTTCGAGCGCCCTCTAGCGACAGGTTGAAAATTTGCAAAAATGTATTTTGAATAGAAGTCTGTGGCGAAGTTTGTCGGAATCGCCTAAATATTGGTGTATATAATGACCTTGACCCACTTAAGACGTGTGCGAAGTTTTAGGCGAATGACGTCATCAGACCGGAAGTTATAATAAAAAGACCCTTTTTCATTTGAAAATTCCTGAAAAATCAACCATAGCAGTTTTTAAGGTTTGTTTTACTTAAATTGTCGATTTAAGGGTAGGTCTAAAACATTTCAAAGCTTCGAGGCAATAAGCAAACTCGGACATGCCCTGCGCACGCTTAAAACTTCAGGTTGACAATACCTCTGTTCTTAAACATGCACAGAACGTCTAAATGTACATACACGTACGTTACGCACATACATCGTATGTCAGTCAGCCTGCAGAGCACGTGTTGCCGAGGTCAAATCCTGTCCACATCACCGTGACCGTTTTAGCCGATTTTCGGCTAACTTTGACAGATTTTATGTTCATGCATGCGCATAGTCAGGGACGTATAATAAAAAATTATCATGCCGAAACAGCCCTATGTTTGTCCACAAACATATGTCTAGTCTTTTATTTTTTTTCCTTCTTTTTCAGCCATTCCCCATAGCATTTGTACACGTTTTTACAGTGGAAGGCACTTTGGGCACTAAAATCAATCCGATTGACTTTATACTCGGCACACACTTAGACCAGCATCTGAATATGTGCCCCGAACATTGACGTCATCATGACGTCATCACGAGTCACGTGACGTAACATTATATGCGATTTTTCTATTGTGACCATTTTCTAGCAGAATTCGGCTAGATCTGACAGATTGGGTCATATCTCCAGAACTACAGGTCCGATTGGGTTGAAAGTAGGTATGTACCTAGACCGGGATGTCTTATAGATGAATATGACGTCATATAAAATAAACATATTTTGAAGGCCTATATCTCCTGAACTACAGGTCCGATTTGGTTGAAAGTTGGTATGTACCTAGACCGGGATGTGTTATAGATGAAATTGAAGTGACATTATGATTATGTCATCATGGGTCACGTGACGTCACGTTAAAGATTATTAGATCTTTGAAAATCAATATAAATTCAACCGTGAGAGACCTGAACTTGACGTTTGCAGGAATCGATAGAATAATCCAGGATCTTAATTTTTATATATTATGTGCAAAATCACGTGACCCTTCCTTCCGGTTGAAACCGGAAGTGCCTTGTAATTTAAAATTGGTGAAAGTTGCGAACTTGCTTTCAACGATGTATGCTATGGCTAAGTTGTTATTTACAAACAAAAATATAGTTATAGATGAAAATTGATGTGACGTCATCATGACGTCATTACGTCACATGTGACGTCATAATTCAAAGCCTATGGGAATGTAATCACATATTATCTTTGAAAATCAATATAAATTCAACCGTGAGAGACCTGAACTTGACGTTTGCAGGAATCGATAGAATAATCCAGGATCTTAATTTTTATATATTATGTGCAAAATCACGTGACACTTCCTTCCAGTTGAAACCGGAAGTGCCTTGTTATTTAAAATTGGTGAAAGATGTGAACTTGCTTTCAACGATGTATGCTATGGCTAATTTAATATTTACAAACAAAAATATAGTTGTAGGTGAAAATTGTTGTGACGTCATCATGACGTCATTATGTCACATGTGACGTCATAATTCAAAGCCCTATGGGAATGTAATCACATATTACATGCCACCAGTTATTATCAACAGAACTACACATTCTTCCTGGATGGAACTTGTACTTCAAACTTTACATGTCATATATCACAAAAAATACCGAAACAGCCCTCTGTTTGTCCACAAACATAAGTCTAGTTTATATTATTCTCCTTTCAGTCTGTCTTTATTTAGGGGCCTGCCCTCCCGGAGAATATTGCAATTGGTTTCAGAGCAAGTCCCATATTGAATAACTACACACAAAACCACGGTAAGCACCTTCCACGTAGTTATATCGTGATGTTTGCTTGTCCCCGAAGCTCAACCTGCGCAGTTTTCTGTCGACTTATCTTAATGGCTGACTGACTGACTGACCGACTGACTGACCGACTGACTGACTGACTCCCCGACTCCCCGACTCCCCGACTGACTCCCCGACTGACTGACCGACCGACCGACTGACCGACCGACAGACCGACTGACTGACTGACTGACTGACTGACTCCCCACGGACTGACTGACTCACCGACTGACTGACTGACTGACTCCCCGTCAACTTGTGAATTAGACTTCCTTCAGTATCACTTCTCCCACGAAGTTGACTCGGATGACCAATTCAATGGACACAATAAGTCAGGGACCAGCTTTACTAGGCTTTGTTTTCTTTTCCTTCTTTGCATTTTTTGCAAGGCTTGTTGTATTTCAACGGCACCGCATCCGTCACATTACACACTTTTACAGCATATAATTATTTTCTCAACATCAAAATGAACCAGAGGTTTGATGTTTTTGTTTTGTGACAAACGTAGCAGGGTGAAAGGGCTCGAAAGTATTTCATTGGCCATTGTCCATTTCGGTTGTAAAAATTGTTCATGCAAAAATAGGAACGCAAGTTATTGATCTTAAAACCCTTTTCCGGTTTAACAACTTCTTCATTTGAACAACATATTCCTTGGGATCGATATATTTCATTTTACATATTATTTACACGGGACTTCCGGTTTGATGACGTCATCAGTTTTATATGTGCTATAAAATACTGATTCGGTTTAGACAGGTTACCTAATTCAAAATAAAATGAAATGAACGTATCGAAATATTAAAATACAAGAACATTTAAAAATGTGTAAAATTGGTTATAGAGGTAAATTCCGGTTTGATGACGTGACAGCATTAGGATGCCTAATGTTATTTTTGGCAACGATGATCGCGAATGGGTACTAATCGCAAATGGGTACCGAATAGTGAAAATTAATACAAATTAAGCAAATGTGATTAGTTTTCGAATCCTGACTTGTTTGTGTTGAGCGTCTTCCACTGAGTATATATTAGGATTCGTTTTGTTGTATTGTAATAAAATCCTTCCGATTTTAAGCTATATTCATTCATATTGACACTCATGTGTCTTGACAATCAGTACTGGAAAATGTGGCGAAATTCCCACGTCACCCCTCAGACATACTAAGGGGAGTGTTGAGGGCTATATTTGATTAAACTTGTCTGTCAAAAATCTTCCAACAACTCAAGCCTCATATTAAGTGTAACCAGCTGGAATGGGAGCATGCAATCATCGGACACGTTTGAGTGGGGACGCGTTGGAATAACGTGGCTACGGCCAGGAGTACCGCATGCGTCTATGGGGGAAGTGGCAGAGTCGTTTACATAATTATGGCCATGCTTGACAAAGCCCCTGGTTAAGGGTGCACTGAGCCAATTCAAGCCCCATTGAAAAGAGTTTAAAATCAACAAAGTTCAGGGCGAAATAACATGTAAGCCGACAACACTGGGGTTTCTCAAACAAAAATTAAATTATTGTCTTGTACTTCATCTTTTCATTTCTTTTCAATTTTGGGTAGACTAGCCGTAATCACCTCCCGAAAAGTGATAGTTCCCGAGCCTGCATATATACTAGTGGCATCCTTCCACTTTCTCAGGCAAATAGGACCCATTCTTCAACCGTAATTTTATCAAGCCTACCCTCAGATGGAAGCCCGAAAACAAGGGAGTTGATTCTTGGCTACATTTACACAATTCCACCGTTTTTAAAGCCAAACGGTCTCCGTGTTCAAAAGAAACTGTGGGGTCACTTTTTATGCTAATCAGCTCGCGTAGAAATTCTCACTTGAATTAATTTTGTTCACTGCACCCTTAACTACAGGATGACTAGTGAGTGCAACGAGAGGTCACCTAGCGCCCTCTGTTGTTATTGCTAATAGCGATCAAACCCCGCCCTCTCGTGATCCTAAGGCTATTTAAAGGTCAACCTCTCGCAGAATTTTTGTTTTGCCTTTTTGCTTGCAGTGTGTGGACGAGAATACATACACCCCAACCCCTCCCGATACTTCACTCTGTTTTTCAAGCACAGTTCTAGGCATCTCAAAGTAACACGTTGGCGGACCAGGGGCGGATCCAGGAATGTTCGCAAATGGGGTTTTCATCGGCCAAAACAATCTTAAATGTAGACAAGGATTTTTCTCCAGGCACTTTGCCTCCAAAAACCAATAGGTGGGTGAAGGGGGGGGGGGAACTCTTACCATACTTTTAATGGGGCGCTGTTAAAATCAACACTACATCACATAATAGTGTACATATACCCCCTAACCAAGTTGGCTCTGTCGCTATTTTGTCCAAAGGCAGACTGTGTGTTAGAGCGGGGGGGGGGGGGGGGTTGGCATTTTTTTCATGAATTTTTGTGCACCTGCGGACTTGCAAAATTATTTTTTTGATGTATGTGTAGATTTACTACTCTAGAGAACGATGTAACTATATGACTCGCAATAATAGTACCTTCATTGGAGTCAATAATGAAAAAAATACTTTGTCAAAACACAAATTGTTTCTAATTTAATTCAATGTTTATCAAAAAATGAGAAAAGACAATTACGACAAAAATGACAAGAACTTTACTTTACAACGTTACCTTCAACCTAAATACAAAAAACACTGTATCTTAACACTTAGTGAAGATCACATTTTCAAGAACAACAGGATGATCGAGCCTTTATTTATAACGAAAATCCGACTTATGTTTTTTAGCACAATCAAATTATTCAAGTCCGAGTTTCGATTTGTGTTCCTGGAACCTTCGTACCTAGTAGGGCCTATCTCTTAAAAAAAAAAGAAGGTTGATTTCCCTCTTTGAAAATTCAAAACCCCTAATTTTTCTGTGTAAGTATTGTGGCGCTGATTGAACCGGGGCTCCCCAAACTCAGGTCGCCCTGGCCTCCTGACTAAACCTTTGGTAAGCCTAGACGAGCGGTGATCTAGGTGACCTAGGGAATGCGTCCGTACGGAAGGCCATATGCCGCCAACACGTACAAAGTAGTCTCCTTAAGGGTGTACACTTAAGGGAGGGACTCCAACTGGCAGACTGAACAAACGATGAAGGAACAGACACTGACACCTTTATTTATCAGATAACAACGACAATCAAGTTCTTTAATTCTCTATTGGTTCAATTATAATGTAGGAGTTAATCAACAATAATTACTTAAAGAGGATGTGGAATGCTCGAAGACTTTTCCGTCATTTTTCGGGTATATGTAGCCTAAGGTGTGATGAAATAAAAACGACTATTGTTTCTGTCATGAAATGAGTACAAAAGGTACTTTTGAGAGCTGTTTTTCAGGTCCAGTTTCGACCCGAACGTGCAACTGTGTAAATGTCGTCGTTGCGGGCAGCAAACAAAACACAGTAAATCGTGACGTAATAAACAGGACTCCCGATGCACAGTAGCATACACCTTAGGCTACATATACCCGAACAATGACGGAAATGTCTTCGAGCATTCCACAACCTCTTTAATGAAACGGCACCTGCGTCAAGGGTGGACTATTCGCAGCGCTCCCCCACGCTCTTTTGCGACTTCCTATCAGGCAACCCCAAGTTACCGGCGGCAGGACTCCCGAGACCCCAGTGGACACAGCCCACGAGGTAGCAACACACAGACCATAGAGCAGATCCCCGGTGTGTCTCCGGCTACTAACCTCCTGTCCTCGCCCAGTCGTCAGTGCAGCAACACGACAACGCAAACACACGTCCGTTCTCCACGAGACGTCGCAATTCACGTCCGTTCTCAACGACGCGCTGTGATCAACTCATGCTTTAGAACGCGCGAACGGACCCAACAACAGAGGGCGCTGCGCAAGCTCGCTGCAGCTCGCTCTATAAATAACTCGCTGCAAGCACACCGTTGCGCCACAGTATCCATAATATTATTTGTATTCAAAGCACACAGATGTTAATGTTGACAAGGCTTAAGCTGGAATAAAAAGCCCATCTGGACGATAGACGTTGGGGTCGCCACCACTACGTCCCCACTCGTTAGGTGTCGGGTTACGTCACATTAAAGATGCATTTTTTTCCCATAGGGTTTGAACACGATTTAAAACACTGTACTTTGGCACCTTCGTAAGTCCGATCGACTTCCGTCTTGGTACATACTAAGATCACCACCCACAGATGGTCCTAGAAGAAATTTGTGATCGTGACGTTATCAGGTGTCGGGTTACGTCACATTAAAGATGCATTTTTCCCCATAGGGTTTGAACACGATTTAAAACACTGTACTTTGGCACCTTCGTAAATCTAATCGACTTCAGACTTAGTACATACTTACATCACCACCCACAGATGGTCCTAGAAGAAATTCTTGATCGTGACGTCATCAGGTGTCACGTTACGTCACATTAAAGATGCACATTTTCCCCATAGGTTTTGTACACGTTTTTCTTCAAACCATACACTTTGACACTTTCATATCTAATTAACTTTAGACTTGGCACACACTAAGACCAGCAGCCAAAAATGGTCCGCGATGATGTGTTACAGATGGAAATTGAAGTAACGTCATCATGACGTCATCACATTTCATGTGACGTCACATTAAAAGGGCATTTTCTCAGGCCTATATCTACGGAACCATATTTCTGATTGGATTGTTACTTGATATGTATACCCATACCTAGATGTGTTACATATGAAAGTTAAAGTGATGGCATCATCAAATGTCATGTGACGTCCATTAAAGGGGCACTTTTCTATTAAAGGCCTATATCTACAGAACTATATGCTCGATTTGGATGTAACTTGATGTGTACATAATTATAATGTGCTGTTATAGATGACATTTGTAGTGACGTCACTAATTGTTCATCACATGCACAGAGTATTTCAAATATCCGAAACAGCTTGTGTTTGTCCACAAACACATTTCTCGTTTTTTTTCTCTCCTTTTTCAGACTTTTTCTCCAAAGGTTTTATACACGTTTTAAAACACTCCACCTTGGCACCTTCATAAATCCGATCGACCTCAGACTTAATACATATTTAGACCACCACCCACAGATGGTCCAAGAAGAAATTTGTGATCGTGACGTCATCAGGTGTTGGGTTACGTCACATTAAAGATGCATTTTTTCCCATTTGTTTTGTACACGTTTTAAAACACTGCACTTTGGCACCTTCGTAAATCTGATCGACCTCAGACTTGATACATACTTAGACCACCACCCACAGATGGTCCTAGAAGAAATTTGTGATCGTGACGTCATCAGGTGTTGGGTTACATCACATTAAAGATGCATTTTTCACCATAGGGTTTGTACACGTTTGAAAACACTCTACTTTGGCACTTTTGTAAATCCGATCGACGTTAGACTTGGTACACACTTAGACTACCACCCACAGATAGTCCTTGAAGAAATTCGTGATCCTACCAATGCCGAGATGTGTTATAGATGAAAATCCAAGTGATGTCATCATCAAATGTCATGTGACGTCCCTTAAAGGGGCATTTTGTTCTGTATAGGCCTAGATTTACAGACCTTTATGTTCGATTTGGTTATAACTTGACATGTACGTATAATGTGCTGTTATAGTGACATTTTTAGTGACGTCACTGATTGTTCATCACGTGCACAGAGTAACTCGAACTCAGCCAGCTCAGTTAGTATAGAGTTCAGTGGGCTTTGCTTAACAATGGAACTTTGCAAACTTCTTCAGTTTCTACAGTGATTAAAAAGGGCATTTCACCTGTGACAAAATAACAGGCTATGCAAAGAGATAACTTTAGTCGCAGGAGCTCATACCATGCCAACAACATTTATTCAACAGAAAATCTTAAAAGTGTGATTACAATAATTAAGACCCACCACCCAGAATGACTTTTCATGCTTTCGTTTAGTTCAGATATGCGTAAGCCTATGAGTTTCAATTAGACTACAGGTCAGTTTGAAGTCTTCGCTGTATAATGTCTTGTAAGTGAAAACTGATTTCAACAGGTTTTAAAGAGAGGCCTAATATTGGCTGAATAACAACAAGACAACATGATGAATATATGTGATGCAAAGGAAACATTTCCCGTAGGAAATTGTGTCAGAGAAACTCGCAGTGGTAGCTTCACAATCGTGACACCCATCGGGTGTTGTTGTTCATTTCCAGATAAAGATTCAGATTAGGATCAGATTAAAATGGTAATCGGAAAATGTGTCATTAATTTACTCACGGGAGTTAGCTATTTAATCAACATTTTGTTCCTTGTGGGAATTTCAACTACATGTTAATTTCAAAAGTCTCATTTAACTCGTACAAGGCAAAGACAATACAACTTAAACCCTTCACCGTAATAAATAATCAATTGCGACTTCATCATCCCACGGCTGTTGGCATTTTGGAACTGAAATGAAGACCAAAAGAAGAGAAAATAATGTTATTTTAACTGCCAAGCTTACACCAAACTCGTCTGCTGAAAAAAAGAGGAACATATACGTTTTCGGTATTCACGTCCTTTATCTTGCTTAAAATGTCAGCGCAAAAAATCAAATGCACAGAAAAAGTACAAGAATGTTGTATGCGTATTATGTCTAACGTCCACAATGCTGTCAAAACAATGTAAATTCCTTCACCATACTGGCGCCATGGGTTGCATCGTATTGCTAAAAAAATATTTCGGTTAATTTAGCTGCATGCGTTTAATAAATAACTTCAAAATGAATAGAGGAAAATCAAGCGTAGAAAATTCTGCCACGTCAAATGTAAACATATGGGGTTTAAACGTTTTTTTCCGTAAATGAGAGGCATTGTAATTTGTAAGATCCAATAAGATCAGTAAAGAAACTTAAAAAAACATTTTCGCGAAATGTTGGAGACTGTACACCAATTACAGTATTTTTCTTCAAAATGCACTGGCATAACAGATGAAGCGTTAGAGACTTCTCCGCTTGAGCTGGCTCCATCTTGTCAGCTTATGAGAAATGAGGCCACGGGGAAAATGTTGACTTTTCATTTTTGTTTATGTTCAGCGTGTTTAAGATTTGTGCCACGTGCTCTTCAAAAAGGATACGGGACACAACGTTGCGTTTCAATGATTGTATAACAAGTACCAAGTGGTTCAACCCATGGCGGCTGGGTAACGTGTAAAGACGGCTTACAGCACCGTCTGTGCGCGCACCCGGGCCGTACCGGTACCTCGAGAGTACAATGATCTAATATGCAAAAATATGCAAATCTGACGCATGCGCGCACATCAGTGTTATCAAAACTGGCCTTCGCAAGCATTGCTGTTCAGCTCGAGTTTCATGCATACAAAATATGGCCGAGTTAACTGTCCACCAACCCACCCACCCACCCACCCACCAACATAAGCAGTTCAAGCCCAGGGCGTGTTTCACACCCGTCGTTAGAAAAAGAAAATAACACACCTGTATTCCGCTGGTTTTAAGGTAAGTTTATTATAGTAAAATCCAGTTTTGACATGAAAAACAAACAAACGACAAAACAATCCCTCTTTAAATTGAATAATGATCGGAACTATACGCCTTGCCAACAAAAACATCCTGTCGTTTACGCTAATTACTGTCTTATGTTGACTGTTCACTTTTTATGTTCACTGCGTTACAGATGCGTGCCCCGTACTCTTTATAAAAGAAACGGGACACACTGTTGCTTTCCAATGATTCTATTTTAAAATAGGGTTCCATTGGCTTCAAGGTAAGTCAATTACAATAAATCCCATTTTTGAAACAAAACCCCCCCCCCCAAAAAAAATCCTCATATTGATATTGAATAATTATCGGAAATTTACGTCTTGGTAACACAAACACCCCTATAACGACTGTTGTGTCAATTTTTCGGGAGAAGTGAAATTTACCTTCAACATTTGCCATTCACTTCTTAAAAGGCATGCACTCGCCCCCTGTTGGTCCGGGTGCTGGCAGGCAGATCATGCCGGGAGGGCACTGGTAAGGGTATGGATCATTGATGTCACAGACTAAAAATAAAGCAATCGGATTGAAATATGAAGTTTATCGCAAGATTATACAATGCATCGGTACATTGGAAGGCAAGCGTGTTGAATGTGAACATTAAATCTGATTAACCGGAAAATTAAGAAGAAATCAACTGCAGAAACTTACGATATTGTTTGACACCAAACTCGTCGGCTGAAAAGAAAGCAAGAAAGAAAGTTCAGTGCGTCGATTTTGATGACAAATTTTAATGCTAGATCTTACACAGAAAACAACAACAACAACACAACTTCCACGGGGTGCTATAGATTTTCGAATTCAGTTTGTAAGTTTTGCTTTAATTGTTTTCTTTCCATTTTGCTCATCTACAATCAGCTGCGACCATAGAGCTATATTAAACTTAATTTAATTGAGCTTTATGGAACCGAGTTATTGTCGGGTCCTAAATAAGTCGAATTTGTTAAAGCAATAATTCAATAAACTAAACGTCGGTTGATTTCGGTGTGTCTTTGTTTTATACTCGAGGGAAAATAGCAATTGAAAAAAATCTACTTTCGGGATGAAACACGAATTAGCAGGGGGAATAAATGTTTAAGACTATATTGATGCAAACTTAAACATATAGACAGTATCAGTTTGTGTATTGGATTATGGTCGTAAGGAAGAGTTGTGATTGATAATACCGAAGTTGTAATGACTATTTAGCTGGTGAATAACTAGATAAATTGAATTCTCCATATCTGCAGATGTCTAGATTTAAAAATTCAGAAAACACGATTCCAGCAATTATGGCGTCAAATCAAATGATTTAAAAAATGGCTGCTAGACTGATAGTCCGTTGGACGAGAGGCCGAAAACGCTTTAGTTTTCGAGATACGCGATCTGGTCCGCCGAATTTTAAAAAACTTCACAGACATGTAGATCATGATGTACCATATCGAAAAAACATTGATTCCCGATCCATAGTTTGTTTGGGAATGAGAAAATCTGGGATAAAAACGCCGACAATTCTGCATGAGAAAAAAATAAATAAGAAACAGGGCCCTCTATTGATACAGTGAGAACCATTTTCGCACGCAATGAGCGCTTGCCAGATAACACTTCTTTCAACTTCCCTTTGAAAAAAAGATCATTACAGATCAAATTCGTCTAAGCTGTTGCCGAATGGCAGCATTTAGAAATCGTTGATAATAAATTAATGTAATTTCTTGACTAAAAAGGTTTGGCGTAGACTAGACGAAATCGATACTCCGGTCCGAAAACGTGTACTTGTTGTTTGAATTGCTTGAACTGAATTTTATGCTGTCACACACAAAAGACGAAATTAAACGTTGGAAGTGCACTAAATCGATGGTGACGGACGAAAATGAATATTAGAAACGGTGAATTCGAATGATAAACGTCTTAAAATAACGTTTTTAATATATAGAGCTCGTCCCCAACTGGCTTTCATAGCAAAGCGCGCGTTAGCAAATCGTGACGTCATTATGTCTAGGGTCTATTGCCCGATGAGTTCGTTCGAATATGTTCCCAGATTTAACGCGAATAATGGCAGATGGTAATCCTGTGGAATCAACAGAAACCAGTTGAAACCAACTGAACAACCCAGTCAATAACTGGTAATTCTGATGGACTCAACATTAACAGGAACCAGTTGAAACCAACTGAACAGACCTGTAATAACTGGTAATCCTGATGAAATCAACAGGAACCAGTTGAAAACAACTGAACAAACCAGTAATAACTGGTAATTCTGATGGTATCAATGGGAACCAGTTGAACAAACCAGAAACCTACTGGTAATTCTAATGGAGCCACGTATTGTATGTGGCAGGTCTGTAAGACGAGCGTTTGGCATCTACACATAGGCTAACGCAATGTAAACTGTCGCTTCGTAATAGCCGTGGAAATTAGGGAGGATGGATTGAAAATTCTCACAAAGTAAGTTACTTACATGAAGTTGATGCTGTTGTGCTCCTGAAGTAGAGATAAGCTTGCTAGTTGACGACAATCGCCGGAATGACTATTCGAAGAACGAGACAGGCTTTTTATACTTTTTGGAGATGTAAATGGACGGTGCAGAGCTTGCGATAGTGGTATCGAAGTATCGATAGCGTGTGAGGAGAATCAGCAGACGTTCGTGATTGGCTGAAAATTATAAGATGTGAACTCCATTGAAACACCGATCCATTGACACGATTTCTTGACCAATTACAGCTGTGATTAAATATTGACATGCGTGCACTAAAGTCAACCATGCGTGCGCGTGCGTTTGACGCACGAGCTGGAACATGCAGTGTGGCATTGGATGGGGTCACGTGTTGTTGCCCACGTGTTCAGTGGGCGGGGCTTAATGGATTAGCCTATTGATCGTGGTTTCTTGGTTGATGACTCATCAAAAAACTTAACTTTCCGTCCAAAAAATGACAAAAAAAAACAATATTTCGAAAAAACTATTCGAAAAAACAATGAAGCGATCATCAGCATTCCTTAAAATTAAGACTTTCAAATACTCTTGTTAAGAACAAACAGATACGTTACCTCATTTTCATATTTATTTTTGGAAATAACTGCAACTCCAGCAGAACCTGTGGATATTTTTAGTTTGGACCGGCCGGCCTGCCCCTAAATTTGAGACCTTTGATGACATGCATACACCCGGTTCCTGTGTTGGGCTATCAGAGGCAAAGGACAAAATTACAATTTAATCTTGATATTGTGTAATGAAAAGACACGTCTTCTCTATCACAAGAGTCGATTAAATGTCATTTCCTATAATTATTCTTATCAGTAAGAGGTAATTTTGAAAATATTTACCATGAAACCAGTAACTCAAAATTAATCGTTTCGACTTTACAGTTAATATTAAAACAAAGTATTTTACACAAAATATTCAGTTGAGACCCCCCCCCCCTCCACCGTTTTGTATAATCCCGTTTTGTGACGTATCTAGCATATTATATGTCATGTGAACTGTGTGTTATTATCGACAAGGGCGTACTACGAACTATTGGAATGTTCAAGTTATCTGTGATATGCAGGCATGTGTAATGAAAGAGAAACTGTTCATGAAACCCACCTTGGATGGTGACATGGGAAAAAAACACAGAAACACATAATATCTACTTCATTGTGTTTCATTTACACCATTCTCCGTTTCTTCGAATCCCCCCGAACCCTTCCCACTCCCATCGGCATTGAGCGTCGCCGGAATTTTGTCCAGAGGCAGCTATGATTATTTGACACTTGGGGCGCTGTTCAACTGTAAACGGAGACGTATCTTAGAGCACGGATCTGACATTTTAAGGCCCCTTTCTTGCAGTTTTGTCAAAAATTCAGAAAAATAAACAGCATAAAATGACTTGGACTATCTTGTTCTCCACCCCCCCCGGCCCTACACAAGTGACAATATCCTCTTTTCATCGCTATCCCGCATTATAGAATGCAAGGACAAAAATTACGTAATACCGAGGTTGAAAGAGAATCCAATGCAGTAATTAGTTCCCTGATCATTTTCGGTGAGTAGCCTGCTGGTACATCATCCAAGACGCTTTGGATCCCTGGGATCTTCACTTGGCGTCGGCTATATCCATGCATGATAATCTACAAAGCCTTGTAATTATTTGACTGCATGGGTAAAGTCCTCTTTGTATTTCCTGAGGTAGAATTTGAACCATTCATTAAAACAAGTGATTGAAACAAAATGAATAGGGCGCGAGAGAATATATGAACGTACAAAATAATATTCGAGTTAAAGAAGTATGCTCGTGCTCTAACAAACTTTGAATTTGTATGTTAGGCCCCCCCCCCCCAAAAAAAGTCTCCGGTTTCTGGTATGCGCGCGCGTCGCCGTAGCCATGCGCGTCGGCAAAATGAAAACGTTTTTTTTTTCAATGAAAGATGATGTCTCAAAACCGCCAAACTCTTCACTTGGCGTCACTGGTTTGACTGGAATCCTGCTGCTGCACGATTTTAACGTGTTTTTAGATGGGGTTATGATCGAGAATAAGCTTTATGTGGCCTCTCTGGACTCCCATATATTTGCACTAAGTTTAGTCGGGCACCATTTGCAGTCATCAGCCGACATTTGAAGCAAAAAAGTCAGGTAAAAAAAAAAAAAAGCCGCGTTGCCGCACCACTTTTTGGGCAAGCTCCATACCAGAAACCGGAGACTTTTTTTTTTGGCCTTACTGATATCAGGGAATTTTTTCCCGATTTGAGGAGTCTGCAGCCCTCGCAAATGGACGTTTCTGTTTTGCGTGTAAATGAAAACGCCCTCCAAAAGCCGAATCATTATCGAGCAGCAAATAATTCAATTTTTTTACAGAAATAGTTCAATTACTAAACCTCGGTGGACTTCTTCGTTCGATGTCTCATTCAAAATTGAATAACTTATGATGTCGCAAGGAATACAGCAATTGAAAGTTAAATTTTTTACAGGGTCACACTCGAAATACACCTGTAACTGCTTTTGGCTACTTCATCTTCGCAATGACATATTAAAATTAAAAAAAACTTTTTAAGTATTTTGTTTTGTAGATATGCCTACCCAGCAACAAGGCATTCAAACGACAATTTTGTATATCAAGAGTTTTCTAGTGGCGTATCTAAGGCTTACCCCCACTCATGGCCTATGCCCCTCCCCCGTGAATCCCCCCCACCTTCTTAGAATTAAGGGGGGGGGGGGCTAAAAGGAGCGTTGATATTGTAAAAACAGTTGAGTGCCCTCCTCCAGAAAATGAGGTCCAATTGGATCCCCATCGATGCATCAGTCACTCCTATTGTATTTCTGTTGCAAATCTGTCAACTGTTTGCGCATTTCAAGACAAATTTAAACAATTTAGTGTTGGATAGTGTGTGTGGTTTGTAATTTGAATTAAACCTTATATCTCAAGAAAAAATAAAAGTTCATTCCAACTTCTACTTTCTCTTTTAACCCCTCGCCCGCCCTGTCTGTTCCCCCCCCCCCCCCTCTCGGCTATGGCCCGAACCCAGTTCCAGCCGATTTAGCAACAACACGAATCAGATGTCTGTGCGAGTTGCTGGCAAGATTTCGATCGGCCATGTGCGCCATATTTGCATAATCTATTATATAATAATCTTTGCATGAAGAACAGAGTCTATATTTCTGCTGCAGTCATCACAACAAAATTAATCAATGGAAGATGCATTTTCATTGCTAATTTTGAGTTCAGCTCGTCCCTTTACAAAACAAGCAGATTCGTATTGCTGTGTTGTGTCCCTAGAAAGACAAGAATTTTTCCATTTTGAGAAATAGAAATCAAAGGACGAATGAATCCGATGAGTAGGGAAGGAATAAATAATGTACACATTTCAAAATATTTGTAATCCGACGATAATTCAGTTCGCGCCGGGAGGATTGGTCCCCGCCCCGATCATAATCGATAATGTACAGAACGTAAACAAGTCTGCTGAACGGGCGGATCTATTTGTGCAAAAAGTCGTGCAAATAAAATGCCTATTTCAGAGGGTTGCAGACAAAATACGTAAAATTAGAACAATCGTTAGGAGAAGCAACTAAATCCGTAGAGTAGCATGGGAGTAAATATCCAAAAAAAATCCCCCCCCAAAAAAAATTAAATAAAATGCAGAAAATAATTGCCATTTAACACTGAAATACAAGCGGCCTAAATGGACCAAAAAAGTTCACTTGTACACAATGTATTACATCCGTATCCCCCTATTTTCCATGCCTGGGAGATTTTGGTATATTTTCATCAATTTGCATCCAAGAAAACTCGTGGAAAATGTTTGATGCAAAAAGATAATTAGGCTGCCGTTCCATTGTCACTTTCTAATAATCTTTCATTGAACAGGGACCCTCATAAATTAGATCGTTATTGATTAACAAGCACCATATCCAATTACGAGGTAATCCATTCTAGTGAGTTTATGAAAACCAGTGCCCTCGAACACGTCGTTACTTTACTTGTAATTATTGCTGGCAGTGTGTGTCAGCAAAAATTCATAATCATAACACGGGGGGAGGGGGGAAACTCCACCACTCCCCAAAAATATATTTTGTAAAGAGTGCCCTTCTTTTTTACGCAAATGCCCTTATTTTGTACACAGGTGCCTTTTTTCAAAATATTTGCAGCCCGCAATAATTCAGTTCACGCCGGGAGGATTGGTCCCCGCCCCGATCATAATCGATAATGTACGGAACGTGAACCAGTCTGCTGGCCGGGCGGATCTATTTGTGCAAAAAGTAGTGTAAATAAAATCCCTTATTCAGAAGGGTTGCAGACATAAAAGGACATAAAATTTGAAAAATCATCAGGAGAAGCAAAATCCGTATCACGGGAGTAGTATCCCAAAAAGGTCCCCACACCAAAAAAACCCCAAGAACAACAATACAATAAAACAATTGCCATTAAACTCTAAAATCTAAATACAAACGACGTAAATGAGCAATAAGGTACACATGTACAAAATGTAATATATCCGTATCCTCCTATTTTCCACGCCTGGGAATTTTTTTTCCCAGGATAACAGCGGCAGATAAATGCACACAAGGCTATGAGGGTCGTGGTAACTAATTCTGCATTCTGTGCAATTTTTCTGGCAATCGAAAAGAGATGGAACTTTCGTTCGCAAAGATCATTTTCATACACAAGACACCTAAAACACTTCGCTTTCCAAAGTATTTTTTGCAAAATGTTAAAAAGTCAGAGCACGATGCTCTCCTCAATTTTGCTGGTACCCTGCTTTGCTTTTGCACGCATAGGCCCCCCACAATGATTTTTTTTATCCCGTAAGAAAATTCGGCAAATCTCGATGTGCACATACGTAGTTGGAATACCGAACTCGCCTATTGTGCTGCCCTGAAAAGCGCCACCTATTGTCTTATAGTACCCATGATCATCCGGTTGAACAACGCCCCCATTTTCAAAATGACTGCCATTGCTTGTTATTCTATCTATATTTTTTTTCAAACTACATAGGCGATGACCCTATGCTCGGTAGCCGATATCTTTCTTATAACATACTCTGTCTGTGTGCCAAATGCCATTTTTGTATCATCAAAGGCTCAATCCCTCCACATATCTATCGGACTATCTTTGGCGATATTCATTTTGAAATAGTTTTATGTCGGGAAAAAATGAATTGCAATAGTACAGTTTTAGACACCGTTCCATACAAGAACGAAAAGATACTTCATGTTTAGGCTTTCAAACCTAATTATTGTCTCATTCAAAAGTGAATAACTTTCATGTCGCTAGGAAGACAGCAATTGAAAATGACATCTTTTTTCGGGGTCACACTCGAAATACACCTGTACCTGCTTTTGGCTACTTCATCTTCGCAATAACATATTAATATAAGAAAAATATAGTTGAAGTATTTTATTTGTAGATAAACCCACCCAGCAACAAAGCATTCAAACGACAATTTTGTGTACCAAGAGTTTCCTGGTGGCGTATATAAAGGCTTACCCCCACTCATCGCCTATGTCCCTCCCCCGTGAATCCCCCACCTTCTTAGAATTTTGGGGAGGTTCAACGGAGCGTTGATATTGTAAATACAGTTGAGTGCCCTCCTCCAGAAAATGAGGTCCCTTCAATTGGATCCCATCAGTCACTGCCATTGTATTTCTGTTGCAAACCTTTCAACTGTTTGCGCATTTCAAGACAAATTTAAACAATTTAGTGTTGGATTTTGTGAGTGTGTGGTATGTAATTTGTATAAAACCTGATATCAAAACAAAGAAAGAAAAAAAAGTTGATCCCAACTTCTGCTTTCTCTTTTAACCCCTCGCCCGCCCGCCCTGTCTGTCTGCTTTTCCCACTTTTCTCGGCTATGGCCCGAAAAGTTCCAGCCGATTTAGCAACAACACGAATCACATGTCTGTTTGAGTTGCGAGCGAGATTTCGATCGGCCATGTGCGCCATATCAATTTCGTATAATCTATACAATTATTTGCATGAAGTCTATATTTCTGCTGCAGTCACCACAACGAAATTAATCAATCGAAGATGCATTTTCCTTGCTAATTTTGAGTTCAACCTCCTTCCAGGCTCGGATCCGGGGGGGGGGGGGGGTAAAAAGAAACAGCTATGTCAAAAATACAAATTCATAGAAATTCATTACAAATAATGCAACCCCCCCCCCCCCCTGCTCTGACACCCAAAAAATGATACTGGTAATAATGTCCGCCTTTGCACAAAATACTGACAGAGCCAGCTTGGTTAGGGTGTATATGTACACTATGAGTTATCTTGCGAGCGCGAGTGGAACACGGAATAATGTAGTGCGTCTGTGTCCCAAATGCCACGAGGCCGAAGGCCGAGTGGTATGTGGGACACAGACGCACTACATTTTCCGTGTTCCACGAGCGCGAGCGTGATAACGAATTTATCTTCAAGCAAACTTGACGCACAGTAAAGTTAGAACACGCATGCTGTAACCTACGCGCAACTTTTGAATTCACAGTGAATATTGTGCAGCACTAATCGCGTCACGTAGGCTGTCTTTTTATTCTATATCTATGCTTAGAATAGCGCAATACGCGGAGTGCGGTATGGACCGTGGCCGTGCCATAGATATAGAACTTAAAAAAACTTTTGTAAGTTCTATATCTATGGGCCGTGCGGTATGGTTATTGTAGCACGGCTTGTTGCCATGGATCGACCAATCAGGATCGAGGAATCAAGTTTGCTTGAAGATAATCTGTATTATAACACCTCACCCACAGATTCTGTGTCTTGATTGGCCGAGAGCGAGTCACATGTTACTTTCTAATTTTGCTATCTTTCTGTGCACGGCCAAAAGCACTATGCGCATAGCAACCGAAGTACTATACCATTAGCAACCAAAGTACTATTTCCACGGCGCGGTATTTGTGTGCAAATGCATGCCACTGATCTCTCAGTGATGCATGCTGGTGTGCGCGTTGCGCGTTGTGCGTAGCGCGTATTATTCCAAAGAGAGCGCGCCGCAGACTTGGGTTCAAACATTTCGTGAAGGGTTAGTTTTTAAGAGAGAAATACATTTTCCACCAATTTTGTATTGAAATTGAAGTTTATTTCAACTGTGTTCAGATTTAAATAATGTAAAATATTAAAATCAAGCAGAATCTGTGGGTGAAGTGTTATAAAACAAATATTGAATGCTTTTTCTCGTGGTGAAGTAAAACTAGCCTCCCTCGGTGATCCATGGACCATTCTATTTTCCCTCGGCTTCGCCTCGGGAAAATAGAATGGTCCATGGATCACCGAGGGAGGCTAGTTTTACTACACCACTCGAAGCATTCAATATTTGTATAATGTAGTGTTAATAATCGTCGGATTTGAACAGCGCCCCCATTGAAAGTATGGTACGAGCCCCCGCCCCCTTTCAAAGGACAAATCTGCGATGACCCTACAACCGATATCTTTTTTTATCACATACTCTGACTGTGTGCCAAATGCCATACTTGTATCATATCATCAAATGCACATTGGCCTATCTGCCACCCTGCATACTTGGCGATAGTCATTTTGAAATACTTTTATGTCGGGAAAAAATGAATTAAAATGAATGTAATCGTGTAGTTTAGGACCCAGTTCAGTATAAAAACGAAAAGACACTTCATGTTTAGGATTTCAAACCTAAATATTTGGCAATGATCATAGAAGCGTAATATCTTCTGGATAGATGAGTGCAGGGCTTTGATTAATCACAAATAAGCTTTGAACGGAACTTGTAAAAAAAATAGAGGTGTCCTCAACTACACGATTACCGAATGAATTTGGACTGCGGAGAATTCGCTGAAGTCAACCCATATCATCTAGTTCAACCAGAAGAGGACGACTAATACTCGGTGTGATTCATGATCCCCCTTCTCTCAACAATTACATTTGTAAAATATTAATTATAGAAAGTCAGATGAGCAAAAGAGGAAAAGCGCTCTCTGGCGTCAAAATGACCCCCAACCTTCAACGACTGACAGGGAAACGTTTTGCCCCGATGAACAATGTGTGTATTGTTGGACAATTAGTATAATTTTATAAAAGAAGCAAAAAGGTTTTTTCGATGATTTAAAACAAAAAACGACGTGAACTAAAAAAAAAAAACCCGCATAATTTATGGGGCATGCAAATCGTGAATTGGCAGGCGTAGACAATTTTGGGCCTATTTACTGGCCTTCACCCTTTCATTAAGCAAAACTTTGCAATTTTCACCCAGGCCACATTTCAGGCAAAAGGAAGGACCCATGAATCATATTTTATAAAACAAATGTCTAGTTAGTAACAGGCTTGAACATTCAACAGCTTGTACGCCTCGCTGTGTAATGAAGTTTACATTTAGATTTCCCGCTCTCTAATTGGAGTCTAAATTCCCTCTTAGGTTTAAACTATGTTACCTCGCAGCTCCTTACGTAGCCGGGGGCGATTTGGTTTTTTCCCCAAACGAGATCGGACAATATCAAGAGACGGCGCTCTTTCTGCGTTATGCATATTCAGGATGCCCAGGGCTTTAGAGAATAAGTTATATAACAAGGAATAATGGTGTTTAAATCTCCAACGATTGACCCCGGATTTGTGGACGGGTTGGAAGTAGTCCTGACTTTTAATCAGGTCATCCGAGTTCGAACCCAAGCGAGCGTTGTTCACGTCCTCTCATTTTACCTTAAATAAGTGAAGCGGGGAAGGAACATTTCTCACAAGACGTAAAAGCCTATCTTGGGTTTGTAAATGGACCAATCAAAAGATGGGAAGCGGATGTCGTTTGAAAAAAAAAAGATTCGCGGGGGGGGGGGGGGACACCCCCTTAGGAATTCCCAGTGTCCATCAAGGATCCAAATTTTGCCCTTCACCAGAAAATTGTCATTATGAGAAAGAGCGACCTCACTGTAACTGCATCATCATGGAGGCAGCCATTTTTAATTAAAGATTGCGCAGACCAGTAAATAGACTGACATAGACCTCAGTGACAATTACGCGCACTTTCCAAAATTATTGAGACACACTTCGAATTTAATTTTTTTTTCATCATCTTTAATTTGATCATCTTACGAATCTTTAATTTTTGTATGACTTTTGGGAGAAAATTCCATCCAAAGATGATCACATTTGTGTGATCTTAACAAAAAGATACAACACTATTGTTAAACACTCGGAAAAAATACCAAGTCAGGTTAAATTCGGTCAAAATAATACTTTTCGTGTCAAAGCGATACTTTTCCAGGTCGCAATGATACTTCTCTGGATCAGTTTTTTTGATCGTTTGACCCGGAACATTTTCAATGAGACCCAGGAAGGTATCATATGGCTCGCATTCCGGGTCAAATTAGCCTTTCGCCAAGGCTATTGTGGCTTAAGGCTAATACAGCACGCACGAGTGGCGAAGCCACGATGCTTTTTCTAACTTGTTTGTTGAATTATTTATATTTTTTTATGCAAATAAGTAGAGTGCTGAAAGGTTAACCAATCACAACGCAGATTTTGCCGAGTTGCGTCCATTTGTGAAAGAAGGGTGATTTTCGGAAAACGTAAGAGGAAATAACTAAACAAAATAAGTTCATACACTAAAATAATTTCTTGAAATGCTTATATAAGTAAAATTGTAATAAGATAATGAAAGAACAATTGCGCAGTCACGATCTTGTGGAAAATGAACACTAGACTCGCTTTATTTTGTTTTTAAATTTTGTGTCAGCATCCGGGGTGCGCGCGCACCTGGGTTGAAGCCACGTGCACCCTAAAAGGCTAATAACCCTTTTAGGGTAGCAAAAATCGAGATTACAAAGAAAAACTTAAGAAAATCTTGACAAGTTGGAAAAGGCCTCGTGGATTTGCTACTCGCGTGTGTGGTCTCCCGCCCCAATCGTTTCGTCCCGCCCCAGTAGTTAAACCACGATGGACTTGGCGAAAGGCTAGGGTCAAATGTGATCAGGGACTTTTTAGACTGAATAGGCAACATTTTACAGGCGAACAAATTATGCTTGAAGATGGCGATCAAAGCCACATATTTCATGCTCCAGCCAGCTCAGTTAGTACATTGCTCGGTTGGCTTTACACAACAACGGCAACTTTGCTAACTTCTACAGTTTCTACAATGATTTAAAAGGACATATTTATATGTGACCAATAAAAACCCAGGCTGCAACGAGATAACTTTAGTCGCATGAGCTCATACCATGCCAACAGCATTTATTCAACAGAAATCTTAAATGTGATTACATTTGAACGAATTAAAACCCACCACCTAGAATGACTTTTCATGCGTTCGTTTAGTTCAGATAAAGCGTATGATTTTCCATTAGCCTACATAGCAAGTTTAACCCTAAAAGGGCCGGTTTATTTTGACCATCTCCCAGCCGGAATCAAATATCTCTCTAAGATCTCAGCCATCGAGTGAAGAACAATTATTAAACTTGGAACACGCATAGAACAACTTATCATAAACATACCCAAGAAATGTTATGACTATAGGTCAAAGGGTTTGGAATTATGGCTAATTAATTATTCATATTGTGACAAAAATCAGCTTTTCCTTTAAATAATCTTTCCGTACTAGAGAATAGTCTGGTTTCCTTAAATGAATCTCGGACTACAGAATGGAGATGAAACTTGTTGATTTTAGGCCATTTTCAGCCCTCAAATCCAACTTTATTCACCTACTAGACTTACCAAATATTCGTAGTATTTATAGAATAATTCCACAATGATGTGAAGAAGCCATTAACTTTGCGTTACACTGTTGTTTCTTCCAGGTACTTATGCAAGTTTTATAACGTTCAAGGCATTTGACGTATGTGCAAAGTGTTATTGAATGCACCCATTGTTTGTGTGTTATTGACTTTTGTACACAGGTTAATGATGTACTTAACTAATGCAGAGATTTCATCATCAGGGTTGGTGACTCGTTTTGCATACGCGATACGCGCTACGCGCACTTTTAGCCTATTGGGACGCGCGCGCTCACTGCGCCCCAGATTCAGCCCTGCCAAAAGTGCATAAAAGGCGAGCTGGAACAGCAATCGAGCGCTCTGTTCGCCTCCAGAACAAGCCCTGTGGGAAAAACAAAGCGGATGTCAGGATTCGGAAGAAGAAGAAGGAACAAGCAAGAGGGAACAAGCAAGAAGATGAAGAAACAAGAGGAATTGAAGAAGTAGCCTGAGGAAGAAGATAAGAAGAGACGAAGCACGAAGAAGAATAATACCGATGTCCACACGGAAAAGGAAGCAACGTACAACGGCCAACGACAGCCCATGCATATACGCCATGTACTGTGTGTACATATCCGCGCACAAAACATGCTTAATTAGACTTGCTATCAGTCCAATTGCGCACTGTGTTTAAGCGGCAGCAATTAGAATGTGCGTATGCAAACTAAAGTGACCCAATCTGATGAAGTGTTTAATTATTATTATTTGATGGTGATTGATTAAAACAAACAAGAAGTTTGATTGTGAATTATAGCCACTTGTCTCTGCTGCCTGACTGATTTATGTCAGTTATTGTCTTTTTAAGTAATCTGCCTCAGAATAAAGGTTTAGGGCAAGACTTTAGGTCAGACTTTTAGGCAAGACTTTAGGGTCAGACTTTATAGGGAAAGACTTAAGAGCCAGACTTTAGGCCTATAGGACAGACTCAAATTATATTGCCTCCTCCACCCCAGCCTTCCCTTTTCTATTGCGTTTGCGCGCCAAGTTATAGTCCAACCCCTCCCCTTACCCTTCCCCTATCCATAAAGTCATCGAGGCCTTGAAGAAAGCTACGCTACCAGACGAACTCCACTTGGGTCAGGTTGACGTCCTGAGATTGTGACGGCGCCCTCAACGCTGGTCCCGGTCAAGCACTAGCTCAGCCATACATCACCGATTTCTCCTGGTTATTAATCCCGGCGGGTTTTTAGGGATTCGTTGTACCCCTGGGTATATCGAGCCCCGGATTCCCGTTACAATATGTACGAATAGTAATTCTGTTTTTTTGTGTGTACACTATACGTATATGGGGATATTCAGTTTCGCTGCGTGGCAACCCGTGGTCCGAATTTTATGTTTTTGGAATCAAGAGATGCGCAAGACTCGAGGCTAAAAAGTCAGAACAGCTCGTCTCGCGAAAAAAAAACCCTCAAGGCTATCGCGGAAAAAGTTGAGGGGGCGGGGTAGATTCCGCCCCGGCCCTTTTAGGGTTAAAAGGAAGGCCTCATTGGCTTATTAATAACAACACCAAAAATGATACATGAATGCGATGCAAAGGAAACATTTCCCATAGGAAATTGTGTCAGAAAAACTCGCAGTGGTAGCATCACAATCGTGACACCCATTGGGTGTTGTTAATATTCATTTCCAGATAAAGATTCAGATTAGGATCAGATTAAAATGGTAATCGGACAATGTGTCATTTACTCATGGTAGTATAGCTTTGTCAACAGTTTCTTCCTTTGGGAGGAATTTCAAATACATGTTAATTTAAAAAGTCTCATTTAACTCGAACAAGGCAAAGACAACACAACTTAAACCCTTCACCGTTATAATTAATCAATTGCGACTTCACCATCCCGAGGCTGTTGGCATTTAGGACTCTGAAATGAAGACCAAAAACAAAACAATAAATGAGGAAAATAAAATCACTTTTTCGGTATTGGTTTAGCTCTATGGAACCGACTTATTGTCGGGCCGCAAATGAGTCGAATTTGTTAAAGCAATAATTCAATAAAGTAAACGTCAGTTGATTTCAGTGTGTCTTTGTTTTATACTCGAGGGAAAATGGCAATTGAAATAAAAAATCTACTTTCGGGGTGAAACACGAATTAGCTCGGGGAATACAGCTTTAAGAACTGGATATTGGATATTGCTTCACAGCAACCTCGTCGGTTGAAAGGAAAGAGAGGGGGCGAAATTATTTTATTCTTGGTCAGTGTGTCCGTTCGTATAAAAAAACGGTATTAACGCTAGATTTTACACTGAAAATTACAGCAATCTTGATTGAATTAAGGTCGAATGTCCACAAAAACGTACTCGACTGGTCCGATGGTTGGAATGCATGCAGTAGATATTCCACTTTTACGTTGGCTTTTTCGTTCATTTCAATGTCCACTAAAACGTGTCAGTACTTCAGGGCTAAATAAGGGTCGTCCAACTTAGCTGCATCCGTTAAAGGGTATAAAAGCTTCAAAAAGAGGAAAATAATCCTGGAAACTTCTCTGCTTGAGCTGCCCCCTACTTGTCAACTGAAGAGCAATGAGAAGAAAAAAAGAAAGTTCAGTGCGTCATTTTGGATAACAAATTTTAACGCTATAGATCTTACACAGAAAATTTCTTACACAGAAAATAAG
This sequence comes from Patiria miniata, assembly GCF_015706575.1. NCBI lineage: Eukaryota > Metazoa > Echinodermata > Asteroidea > Valvatida > Asterinidae > Patiria > Patiria miniata. The sequence goes on from NW_024037069.1 coordinate 1,652,189, forward strand.
GAGGTTTATTGAATTAAGGTAGAATTTCCACAACTTCCACGGGGTGCTATAGATTTTTGAATTCAGTTTGTAAATTTTGCTTTAATTTTTTTCTTTCCATTTTGCTCATCTACAATCAGCTGCGACCATAGAGCTATATTAAACTTAATTTAATTGAGCTTTATGGAACCGAGTTATTGTCGGGTCCTAAATAAGTCGAATTTGTTAAAGCAATAATTCAATAAACTAAACGTCGGTTGATTTCGGTGTGTCTTTGTTTTATACTCGAGGGAAAATAGCAATTGAAAAAAAATCTACTTTCGGGATGAAACACGAATTAGCAGGGGGAATACATGTTTCAGACTATATTGATGCAAACTTAAACAAACAGACTTGTCAACTGAAGAGCAATGAGACGGAGAACATGTTGACTGTTCACTTTTTATGTTCACTGCGTTACAGATGCGTGCCCCGTGCTCTTTATAAAGGAAACGGGACACACTGTTGCTTTCCAGTGATTCTATTTTAAAATAGGGTTCCATTGGCTTCAAGGTGAGTCAATTACAGTAAATCCCATTTTTGAAACACCCCCCCCCAAAAAAAAAAAAAATTCCTCATATTGATATTGAATAATTATCGGAAATTTACGTCTTGGTAACAAAAACACCCCTATAAAGACTGCTATGTCAATTTTTCGGGAGAAGTGAAATGTACCTTCAACATTTGCCATTCTCTTCTTAAAACGTATGCACTCGCCCCCCGTGGGAGTGGGTGCTGGCACACAGAGCCAGCCGGGAGGGCACTGGTACGGCCATTGATTATTGATGTCACAGACTGAGAATAAAACAATCGGATTGAAATATGAAGTTAATCGCAATATTATACAATGCATCGGCACATTGGAAGTGTGTTGAATGTGAACATTAAATCTGATTAACAGGAAAATTAAGAAGAAATCAATTGCAAAAACTTACGATCTTGTTTGACACCAAACTCGTCGGCTGAAAAGAAAGGAAGAAAGAGAGAGGGAAGTACATTTTATTCCTGATCAGTGCGTCGGTTTGGATGAAAAAAAGTGTCAACACTAAATCTTACACAGATAATTACAAGGATCTTTATTGAAGTAAGGTCGAATGGCCACTAAAACGTGTCAATACTTTACTACTGGTCCGATTGGTGGATTGTATATTGATGCTAAATATGGATGTGGTTCAACTGAGCTGCATCCGTTTAAAGGAACATACTTCAAAAAAGAGGAAAATAAGCCGAGAAACTACTCCGCTTGAGCTGCCCAAACTTGTCAACTGAAGAGCAATGAAGCGGGAAGATGTTGACTGTGCACCTTTTATGTTCACTGCGTTACAGATGCGTGCCCCGTGCTCTTTATAAAGGAAACGGGACACCCTGTTGCTTTCCAATGATTCTATTTTAAAATAGGGTTCCATTGGCTTCAAGGTAAGTCAATTACAGTAAATCCCAGTTTTGAAACAAAACACCCCCCCCCCCAAAAAAAAATCCTCATATTAATATTGAATAATTATCGGAAATTTACGTCTTGGTAACAATAACACCCCTATAACGACTGTTCAGTCAATTTTTCGGGAGACGTGAAATTTACCTTCAACATTTGCCATTCTCTTCTTAAAAGCCGCGCACTTGCCCCCCGTGGGAGTGGGTGCTGGCACACAGATCGAGTCGGGAGGGCACTGGTACGGCCACCGCTTGACTATTGATGTCAGACTGAGAATAAAGCAATCGGATTGAAATATGAAGTTTATCGCAATATTATACAATGCATCGGTACATTGGAAGCGTGTTGAATGTGAACATTTAATTTGATTAACAGGAAAATTAATGGATTAGCCTATAGATCGTGGTTTCTTGGTTGATGACTCATCAAAAACTTAACTTTCCGTCCAAGAAATGACAAAATAAACAATAAACTATTCGAAAAACAATGAAGCGATCATCAGCATTCCTTAAAGTTCAGTTTTTCAAATACTCTTGTTAAGAACAAACAGATACGTTACCCCATTTTCATATTTATTTTTGGAAATAACTGCAACTCCTGCAGAACCTGTGGATATTTTTAGTTTGGACCGGCCGGCCGGCCCCCCCAATTTGAGACCTTTGATGACATGCATACACCCGGTTCCTGTGTTGGGCTATCAGAGGCAAAGAACAAAATTACAATTTAATCTTGATATTGTGTAATGAAAAGACACGTCCTCTCTATCACAAGAGTCGATTAAATGTCATTTCCTATAATTATTCTTATCAGTAAAAGGTAATTTGGAAATATTTACCATGAAATCAGTAACTCAAAATTAATCTTTTCGACTTTACAGTTAATATTAAAACAAAGTATTTTACACTAAATATTCAGTTGAGACCCCCCTCCACCGTTTTGTGTAATCCCGTTTGACCCCCAAACCCCCTCTGGAACCGCGCCCGGTGTTTCATCATTTTTACACCATTTCCCGTTTTCTTCGAATCACCCCGAACCCTTCCAAATCCCATCGGCATGAACGTCGCCGGAATTTTGTCCAGAGGCAGCTATGATTACTTGACACTTGGGGTGCTGTTGAACTGTAAACGGAGACGTATCATAGAGCACGGATCTGACATTTTAAGGCCCAGTTTTGTCAAAAATCCACAAAAAAAACAGCATAAAATGACCTGGACTATCTTGTTCTCCACCCCCCGGCCCTACACAAGTGAAAATATCCTTTTTTTTGCTATCCCGCATTATAAAATGCAAGGACAAAAATTCCAATGCAGTAATTAGTTCCCTTATCATTTCAGGGGAGAAACCTGCTGGTACATCATCCAAGACGCTTTGGATCCCTGGGATCTTCACTTGGCGTCGGCTATATCCATGCATGATAATCTACAAAGCCTTGTAATTATTTGACTGCATGGGTAAAGTCCTCTTTTTATTTCCTAAAGTAGAATTTGAACCATTCATTAAAACAAGTGATTGAAACAAAATGAATACGGCGCGAGAGAATATATGAACGTACAAAATAATATTCGAGTTAAAAAAGTATGCTTGTGCTCTAACAAACTTTGAATTTGTATGTTAGGCCCCCCCCCCCCCCTAAGTCTCCGGTTTCTGGTATGCGCACGCGTCGCCGTAGCCATGCGCGTCGGCAAAATGAAAAAGTTTTTTTTTCAATGAAAGATGATGTCTCAAAACCGCCAAACTCACTGGTTTGACTGGAATACTGCTGCTGCACGATTTTAACGTGTTTTTAGATGGGGTTATGATCGAGAATAAGCTTTATGTGGCCTCTCTGGACTCCCATATATTTGCACTAAGTTTAGTCAGGCACCATTTGCAGTCATCAGCCGACATTTGGAGCAAAAAAGTCAGGTAAAAAAAAAAAAAGCCGCGTCGCCGCACCACTATAGCTCCATACCAGAAACCGGAGACTTTTTTTTTTGGCCTTACTGATATCAGGGATTTTTTTTCTCCCGATTTGAGGAGTCTGCAGCCCTCGCAAATGGACGTTTCTGTTTTGCGTGTAAATGAAAACGCCCTCCAAAAGCCGAATCATTATCGAGCAGCAAATAATCAATTTTTTTACAGAAATAATTCAATAACTAAACCTCGGTGGACTTCTTCGTTCGATGTCTCATTCGAAATTGAATAACTTATGATGTCGCAAGGAATACAGCAATTGAAAGTTAAATCTTTTACGGGGTCACACTCGAAATACACCTGTAACTGCTTTTGGCTACTTCATCTTCGCAATAACATATTAAAATTAAAAAAAAACTTTTTAAGTATTTTGTTTTGTAGATATGCCTACCCAGCAACAAGGCATTCAAACGACAATTTTGTATATCAAGAGTTTTCTAGTGGCGTATCTAAGGCTTACCCCCACTCATGGCCTATGCCCTCCCCGTGAATCCCCCCCCCCCCCCTCACCTTCTTAGAATTTAGGGGGGGGGGGGGCTAAAAGGAGCGTTGATATTGTAAAAACAGTTGAGTGCCCTCCTCCAGAAAATGAGGTCCAATTGGATCCCCATCGATGCATCAGTCACTCCTATTGTATTTCTGTTGCAAATCTGTCAACTGTTTGCGCATTTCAAGACATATTAAACAATTTAGTGTTGGATAGTGTGTGTGGTTTGTAATTTGAATTAAACCTGATATCTCAAGAAAAAATAAAAGTTCATTCCAACTTTTACTTTCTCTTTTAACCCCTCGCCCGCCCTGTCTGTTCCCCCCCCCCCTCGGCTATGGCCCGAACCCAGTTCCAGCAGATTTAGCAACAACACGAATCAAATGTCTGTGCGAGTTGCTGGCAAGATTTCGATCGGCCATGTGTGCCATATTTACATAATCTATTATAACAATCTTTGCATGAAGAACAGAGTCTATATTTCTGCTGCAGTCATCACAACAAAATTAATCAATGAAAGATGCGTTTTCATTGCTAATGTTGAGTTCACCTCGTCCCTTTACAAAACAAGCAGATTCGTATTGCTGTGTTTTGTCCCTAGAAAGACAAGCATTTTTCCATTTTGAGAAATAGAAATCAAAGGACGAATGAAGCCGATGTGTAGGGAAGGAATAAATAATGTACACATTTCAAAATATTTGTAATCCGACAATAATTCAGTTCACACCGGGAGGATTGGTCCCTGCCCCGATCATAATCGATAATATACAGAACGTAAACAAGTCTGCTGAACGGGCGGGTCTATTTGTGCAAAAAGTCGTGCAAATAAAGCGGCCTGAAATACAATGAAATACACTGAAATACAAGCGGCCTAAATGGACCAAAAAAGTTCACTCTTACACAATGTATTACATCCGTATCCCCCTATTTCCCATGCCTGGGAGATTTTGGTATATTTTCATCAATTTGCATCCAAGAAAACTCGTGGAACGGATGCAAAAAGATAATTAGGCTGCCGTTCCATTGTCACTGTCTAATAATCTTTCATTGAACAGGGACCCTCATAAATTAGATCGTTATTGATTAACAAGCACCATATCCAATTACGAGGTAATCCATTCTAGTGAGTTTATGAAAACCAGTGCCCTCGAACACGTCGTTACTTTACTTGTAATTATTGCTGGCAGTGTGTGTCAGCAAAAATTCATAATCATAACACGGGGGGGGGGGGGGGGAACTCTACCACTCCCAAAAATATATTTTGTAAAAAGTGCCCTTCTTTTTTACGCAAGTGCCCTTATTTTGTACACAAGTGCCTTTTTTGTCACCAGCGGGCTTTTTTTTAGTGCACAGCAAGATTGGACTTTTTTTGCAGGATAACAGGGGCAGATAAATGCACACAAGACTATGAGGATCGTGGTAACTAATTCTGCATTCTGTGTATTTTTTTTCTGGCAATCGAAAAGAGATGGAACTTTCGTTCATTTTCATACACGAGACACCCAAAACACTTCGCTTTGTAAAGTTTTTTTCTTCAAAATATTAAAACTTCATAGCACGATGCTCTCTTCAAATTTGCTGGTACCCCGCTATGCTTTTGCTCGCATATAATGATTTTTTTCTCGTAAGAAAATTCGGCAAATCTTGATGTGCACATACGTAGTTGGAATACCGAACTCGCCTATTGTGCCGCCCTGAAAAGCGCCACCTATTGTATTATATATAGTACCCATGATCATCCGGTTGAACAACGCCCCCATTTTCGAAATGACTGCCATTGCTTGTTATTCTACCTATTTTTTTTTTTTCAAACGACATAGGCGATGACCCTATGCTCGGTAGCCGCTATCTTTCTTATAACATACTCTGTCTGTGTGCCAAATGCCATTCTTGTATCACCAAAGGCTCAATCCCTCCACATATCTACCGAACTATCTTTGGCGATAGTCATTTTGAAATAGTTTTATGTCGGGAAAAAATGAATTGCAATAGTGCAGTTTTGGACACCATTCCATATAAGAACGAAAAGATACTTCATGTTTAGGCTTTCAAACCTAATTATTGTCTCATTCAAAAGTGAATAACCTTCATGTCGCTAGGAAAACAGCAATTGAAAATAACATCTTTTTTCGGGGTCACACTCGAAATACACCTGTACCTGCTTTCGGCTACTTCATCTTCGCAATAACATATTAAAATAAGAAAAATATAGTTGAAGTATTTTGTTTTGAAGATAAACCCACCCAGCAACAAAGCATTCAAACGACAATTTTGTGTATCAAGAGTTTCCTGGTGGCGTATATAAAGGCTTACCCCACTCATGGCCTATGCCCCTCCCCCGTGAATCCCCCACCTTCTTAGAATTTTGGGAGGTTCAACGGAGCGTTGATCTTGTAAATATAGTTGAGTGCCCTCCTCCAGAAAATGAGGCCCCTTAAATTGGATCCCATCAGTCACTGCCATTTATATTTCTGTTGCAAATCTTTAAACTGTTTGCGCATTTCAAGACAAATTTAAACAATTTAGTGTTGGATTTTGTGAGTGTGTGGTTTGTAATTTGTATAAAACCTGATATCAAAAAAAAAAAAGTTTATCCAACTTCTACTTTCTCTTTTAACCCCTCGCCCGCCCGCCCTGTCTGTCTGCTTTCCCCACTTTTCTCGGCTATGGCCCGAAAACAGTTCCAGCCGATTTAGCAACAACACGAATCACATGTCTGTTCGGGTTGCTGGCGAGATTTCGATCGGCCATGTGCGCCATATTAATTTCGTATAATCTATTCAATTATTTGCATGAAGTCTATATTTCTGCTGCAGTCATCACAACAAAATTAATCAATCGAAGATGCATTTTCCTTGCTTTTTTTGAGTTTAACCTCCTTCCAGGCTCGGATCCGGGGGGGGGGGGGGTTAAAAAGAAACAGCTATGTCAAAAAAACAAATTCACAGAAATTCATTACAAATAATGCAAACACCCCCCCTGCTCTGACATCCAAAAAATGATACTGGTAATAATGTCCGCCTTTGCACAAAATACTGACAGAGCCAGCTTGGTTAGGGTGTATATGTACACTATTCTGCAATATAGTGTTAATAATCGTCGGATTTGAACAGCGCCCCCATTGAAAGTATGGTACGAGCCCCCGCCCCCTTTCAAAGGACAAATCTGCGATGACCCTACAACCGATATCTTTTTTATCACATACTCTGACTGTGTGCCAAAATGCCATACTTGTATCATATCATCAAATGCACAATCCCTCCACATTGGCCTATCTGCCACCCTACATACTTGGCGATAGTCATTTTGAAATACTTTTATGTCGGAAAAAATGAATTAAAATGAATTGTAATCGTGTAGTTTAGGACCCAGTTCAGTATAAAAACGAAAAGACACTTCATGTTTAGGATTTCAAACCTAAATATTTGGCGATGATCATAGAAGCGTAATATCTTCTGGATATATAAGTGCAGGGCTTTGATTAATCACAAATAAGCTTTGAACGGAACTTGTAAAAAAAAATAGAGGTGTCCTCAACTACACGATTACCGAATGAATTTGGACTGCGGAGAATTCGCTGAAGTCAACCCATATCATCTGGTTCAACCAGAAGAGGACGACTAATACTCGGTGTGATTCATGATCCCCCTTCTCTCAACAATTACATTTGTCAAATATTAATTATAGAAAGTCAGATGAGCAAAAGAGGAAAAGCGCTCTCTGGCGTGAAAATGACCCCCAACCTTCAACGACTGACAGGGAAACGTTTTGCCCTTGGTGAACAATGTGTGTATTGTTGGACAATTAGTATAATTTTATATAAAAAGCCAAAAGGTTTTTTCGGTGATTAAAAAAAAATAACGACGTGAACTAAAAAAACAGCCCTGAAAGTGCTCTGAGGGCATGCAAATCGTGAATTGGCAGGCGTAGGCAATTTCGGGCCTATTTACTGGCCTTCACCCCTTCATTTAGCAAAACCTTGCAATTTTCAACCAGGCCACATTTCAGGCAAAAGGAAGGACCCATGAATCATATTTCATAAAACAAATGTCTAAACAGGCTTGAACATTCAACAGCTTGTACGCCTCGCTGTGTAATGAAGTTTACATTAAGATTTCCCGCTCTCTAATTGGAGTCTAAATTCCCTCTTAGGTTTAAACTATGTTACCTCGCAGCTCCTTACGTAGCCGGGCGCGATTTTTTTTTTCCCAAACGAGATCGGACAATATCAAGAGAGGGCGCTCTTTCTGCGTTATGTATATTCATGATGTCCAGGCTTTAGAGAATAACAAGGAATAATGGTGTTTAAATCTCCGACGATTGACCCGGATTTGTGGACGGGTTGGAAGTAGTCCTGACTTCTAATCAGGTCATCCGAGTTCGATCCCCAGTGAGCGTTGTTCACGTCCTCTCATTTTACCTTAAATAACTAAAGTGGAGAAGGAACATTTCTCACAAGACGTAAAAGCCTATCTTGGGTTGTTGTGGAGAACAAGGCATTATATATGCATGTAATGGACCAATCAGAAGATGGAAGGCGGTTGTTGTTTGAAAAAAAGAAAGATTCGCGGGGGGGGGGGGACACCCCCTACAAATTCTCAGTGTCCATCAAGGATCCAAATTTTGCCCTTCACCAGAAAATTGTCATTATGAGAAAGAGCGACCTCACTGTAACTGCATCATCATGGAGGCAGCCATTTTTAATTAAAGGTTGCGCAGACCAGTAAATAGACTGACATAGACCTCAGTGCAATTACGCGCACTTTCCAAAATTATTGAGACACACTTCGAATTTAATTTTTTTTCATCATCTTTAATTTTATCATCTTACGAATCTTTAATTTTGTATGACTTTTAGGAGAAAAATTCCATCCAAAGATGATCACCTTTGTGTGATCTTAACAAAAAGATACAACACTATTGTTAAACACTCAGAAAAAATACCAAGTCAGGTTACATTCGGTCAAAATAATACTTTTCGTGTCAAAGCGATACTTGTCCAGGTCGCAATGATACTTCTCTCGATCAGTTTTTTGGATCATTTGACCCGGAACATTTTCAATGAGACCCGGGAAGGTATCATATGGCTCGCATTCCGGGTGAAATTAGCCTTTCGCCAAGGCTATTGTGGCTTAAGGCTAATACAGCACGCACGAGTGGCGAAGCCACGATGCTTTTTCTAACTTGTTTTGTTGAATTATTCATATTTTTTATGCAAATAAGTAGAGTGCTGAAAGGTTAACCAATCACAACGCAGATTTTGCCGAGTTGCGTCCATTTGTGAAAGAAGGGTGATTTTCGAAAAAACGTAAGAGGAAATAACTAAACAAAATAAGTTCATACACTAAAATAATTTCTTGAAATGCTTATATAAGTAAAATTGTAATAAGATAATGAAAGAACCATTGCGCAGTCACGATCTCGTGGAAAATGAACACTAGACTCGCTTTTTTTTTTTAATTTTGTGTCAGCATCCGGGGTGCGCGCGCGCCTGGGTTGAAGCCACGTGCGCCCTAAAAGGCTAATGACCCTTTTAGGGTAGCAAAAATCGAGATTACAAAGAAAAACGTAAGAAAATCTTGACAAGTTGGAAAAGGCCTCGTGGATTTGCTACTCGCGTGTGTGGTCTCCCGCCCCAGTCGTTTCGTCCCGCCCCAGTCGTTTCGTCCCGCCCCAGTAGTTAAACCACGATGGACTTGGCGAAAGGCTAGGGTCAAATGTGATCAGGGACTTTTTAGACTGAATAGACAACATTTTACAGGCGAACAAATTATGCTTGAAGATGGCGATCGAAGCCACATATTTCATGCTCCAGCCAGCTCAGTTAGTACATTGCTCGGTTGGCTTTACACGACAACGGCAACTTTGCTAACTTCTACAGTTTCTACAATTATTTAAAAGGACATATTTATATGTGACCAATAAAAACCCAGGCTACAACGAGATAACTTTAGTCGCAGGAGCTCATACCATGCCAACAGCATTTATTCAACAGAAATCTTAAATGTGATTACATTTGAACGAATTAAAACCCACCACCTAGAATGACTTTTCATGCGTTTGTTTAGTTCAGATATTAGCGTATGATTTTCCATTAGCCTACATCGCAAGTTTAACCCTAAAAGGGCCGGGTTATTATCCCAGCCGGAATCAAACATCTCTCTAAGATCTCAGCCATCGAGTGACGAACAATTATGAAACTTGGAACACGCATAGAACAACTTATCGTAAACATACCCAAGAAATGTTATGACTATAGGTCAAAGGGTTTTGGAATTATGGCTAATTAATTATTCATATGTACGAATAGTAATTCTGCTTTTTGTGTGTACACTATACGTATATGGGGATATTCAGTTTCGCTGCGTGGCAACCCGTGGTCCGAATTTTATGTTTTTGGAATCAAGAGATGCGCAAGACTCGAGGCTAAAAAGTCAGAACAGCTCGTCTCGCGAAAAAAAAATTCAAGGCTATCGCGGAAAAAGTTTGAGGGGGGGGGTGGATTCCGCCCCGGCCCTTTAGGGTTAAAAGGAAGGCCTCATTGGCTTATTAATAACAACACAAAATGATACATGAATGCGATGCAAAGGAAACATTTCCCATAGCAAATTGTGTCAGAAAAACTCGCAGTGGTAGCATCACAATCGTGACACCCATCGGGTGTTGTTAATATTCATTTCCAGATAAAGATTCAGATTAGGATCAGATTAAAATGGTAATTTTGACAATGTGTGATTTACTCATGGTAGTATAGCTTTGTCAACAGTTTCTTCCTTTGGGAGGAATTTCAACTACATGTTAATTTAAAAAGTCTCATTTAACTCGAACAAGGCAAAGACAATACAACTTAAACCCTTCACCGTAATAATTAATCAATTGCGACTTCACCATCCCGAGGCTGTTGGCATTTAGGACTCTGAAATGAAGACCAAAACAAAACAATAAATGAGGAAAATAAAATCACTTTTTCGGTATTGGTTTAGCTCTATGGAACTGACTTATTGTCGGGCCGCAAATGAGTCGAATTTGTTAAAGCAATAATTCAATAAAGTAAACGTCAGTTGATTTCAGTATGTCTTTGTTTTATACTCGAGGGAAAATGGCAATTGAAATAAAAAATCTACTTTCGGGGTGAAACACGAATTAGCTCGGGGAATACAGCTTTAAGAACTGGATATTTGATATTGCTTCACAGCAACCTCGTCGGTTGAAAGGAAAGAGAGGGGGCGAAATTATTTTATTCTTGGTCAGTGTGTCCGTTTGTATGAAAAAACGGTATTAACGCTAGATTTTACACTGAAAATTACAGCAATCTTGATTGAATTAAGGTCGAATGTCCACGAAAACGTACTCGACTGGTCCGATGGGTGGAATGCATGCAGAAGATATCCACTTTTACGTTGGCTTTTTCGTTCATTTCAATGTCCACTAAAACGTGTCATTACTTCAGTGCTAAATAAGGGTCGTTCAACTTAGCTGCATCCGTTAAAGGAATAATAGCTTCAAAAAGAGGAAAATAATCCTGGAAACTTCTCTGCTTGAGCAGCCCCCTACTTGTCAACTGAAGAGCAATGAGAAGAAAAAAAAGAAAGTTCAGTGCGTCATTTTGGATAACAAATTTTAACGCTATAGATCTTACACAGAAAATTTCTTACACAGAAAACAAGGAGGTTGATTGAATTAAGGTAGAATTTCCACAACTTCCACGGGGTGCTATAGATTTTTGAATTCAGTTTGTAAATTTTGCTTTAATTTTGTTCTTTCCATTTTGCTCATCTACAATCAGCTGCGACCATAGAGCTATATTAAACTTAATTTAATTGAGCTTTATGGAACCGAGTTATTGTCGGGTCCTAAATAAGTCGAATTTGTTAAAGCAATAATTCAATAAACTAAACGTCGGTTGATTTCGGTGTGTCTTTGTTTTATACTCGAGGGAAAATAGCAATTGAAAAAAAATCTACTTTCGGGATGAAACACGAATTAGCAGGGGGAATACATGTTTCAGACTATATTGATGCAAACTTAAACAAACAGACTTGTCAACTGAAGAGCAATGAGACGGAGAACATGTTGACTGTTCACTTTTTATGTTCACTGCGTTACAGATGCGTGCCCCGTGCTCTTTATAAAGGAAACGGGACACACTGTTGCTTTCCAGTGATTCTATTTTAAAATAGGGTTCCATTGGCTTCAAGGTGAGTCAATTACAGTAAATCCCATTTTTGAAACATCCCCCCCCCAAAAAAAAATCCTCATATTGATATTGAATAATTATCGGAAATTTACGTCTTGGTAACAAAAACACCCCCCTATAAAGACTGCTATGTCAATTTTTCGGGAGAAGTGAAATTTACCTTCAACATTTGCCATTCTCTTCTTAAAACGTATGCACTCGCCCCCCGTGGGAGTGGGTGCTGGCACACAGAGCCAGCCGGGAGGGCACTGGTACGGCAATTGATTATTGATGTCACAGACTGAGAATAAAGCAATCGGATTGAAATATGAAGTTAATCGCAATATTATACAATGCATTGGCACATTGGAAGTGTGTTGAATGTGAACATTAAATCTGATTAACAGGAAAATTAAGAAGAAATCAATTGCAAAAACTTACGATCTTGTTTGACACCAAACTCGTCGGCTGAAAAGAAAGGAAGAAAGAGAGAGGGAAGTACATTTTATTCCTGATCAGTGCGTCGGTTTGGATGAAAAAAAATGTCAACACTAAATCTTACACAGATAATTACAAGGACCTTTATTAAGGTAAGGTCGAATGGCCACTAAAACGTGTCAATACTTTACTACTGGTCCGATTGGTGGATTGTATATTGATGCTAAATATGGATGTGGTTCAACTGAGCTGCATCCGTTTAAAGGAACATACTTCAAAAAAGAGGAAAATAAGCCGAGAAACTACTCCGCTTGAGCTGCCCCAACTTGTCAACTGAAGAGCAATGAAGCGGGAAGATGTTGACTGTTCACTTTTTATGTTCACTGCGTTACAGATGCGTGCCCCGTGCTCTTTATAAAGGAAACGGGACACACTGTTGCTTTCCAATGATTCTATTTTAAAATAGGGTTCCATTGGCTTCAAGGTAAGTCAATTACAGTAAATCCCAGTTTTGAAACAAAACATCCCCCCCCAAAAAAAAATCCTCATATTAATATTGAATAATTATCGGAAATTTACGTCTTGGTAACAATAACACCCCTATAACGACTGTTAAGTCAATTTTTCGGGAGAAGTGAAATTTACCTTCAACATTTGCCATTCTCTTCTTAAAAGCCGCGCACTTGCCCCCCGTGGGAGTGGGTGCTGGCACACAGATCGAGCCGGGAGGGCACTGGTACGGCCATTGATTATTGATGTCACAGACTGAGAATAAAGCAATCGGATTGAAATATGAAGTTCATCGCAATATTATACAATGCATCGGTACATTGGAAGCGTGTTGAATGTGAACATTAAATCTGATTAACAGGAAAATTAAGAAGAAATCAACTGCAGAAACTTACAAAAATATTGTTTGACACCAAACTCGTCGGCTGAAAAGAAAGCAAGAAAGAAAGTTCAGTGCGTCCATTTGGATAACAAATTGTAACGCTAGATATTACACAGAAAATTTCTTACACAGAAAACAAGGATCTTTATTGAATTAAGGTAGAATTTTCACAACTTCCACGGGGTGCTATAGATTTTCGAATTCAGTTTGTAAGTTTTGCTTTAATTTTGTTCTTTCCATTTTGCTCATCTACAATCAGCAGCGACCATAGCCTTTCACCAGGCCATCGTGGTTTAACTTGCCCGCATTCAAAGCGGCGAAACAAAAACAAAACAAAAAACAAAAACGAGAAATAGAAAGAAAATGTTACCTTCGTTAGTTTCGGCCGCGAGGACAGAGCCCAGGCACACCAGAACGACCAAGCAGATATAAGCCTTCATCTTGACTGCATAAAGATACGGTAACCCAGAATAATACAAATATACACAACAAGAACGGTACTAGTTCCATATACCTGCATGCATCGGGCATCAATGGGTTTCCTGCCATGTTGTCTTAATCATGATAATGCCAGAGGTGTAATGACTCAGTTTAGCTGGTGGTTAACAAGATAAATTGAAATCTGTATCTGCAGATATCTTGATCTACAAATTCCGAAAACGCGACTCCAGCATCTATGGCGTCAAATCAAATGATTTAAAGAGAGCTATTGGACTGAACGAATATCAGGTTAACGATCAACGTAAATACACTTGTGACTTAATACATGTTCACAATGGAAACTGAATCACCTAGTACACGGTGCAAAAGCTGACGAAATCCCCGAAAGGTACCAAAATCCATCCATCGCTGTGCGCGCAGGTCAACTCAAATTTTCTTCGTGCTCTCATATTGGACGGATTTTGTACGCAGACACTCGCCGGTGCGTGCAAATGTAATTTAATGTTGCAGAGGATGGACTTTTCACAATCTAGCTTTGCAGCGAACATGAACGAGATCAGCGGTGACTAGCAGACTCGGAGGACGGCGGGAACGTGGAAAACCTACCACCGTACTCGCGGGTGCATTATTCTCACGATGGCTTAAAATAGAGCTCGTCCAGAACTGGCACCCATAGGAAAGCGCGCGTTAGCAATCGTCGACGTCATCATGTCTAGGGTCTATTCCCTAAATGAATTCGTTCGAATAGCTTCCCCGAGTTAACTCGGATAAAGGCAGATGGTAATTCGGATAGAATCAACAGAAACCGGTTGAAACCAACCGAACAAACCAGTTATAACTGGTAGTTCTGATGGAATCAGCAGGAACCAGTTGAAACCAACTGAACAAACCAATAATAACTGTACGTAGTTCTGATGGAATAAGCAGGAACCAGTTGAAACCAGTTGAACGACCGAGTAATAACTGGTCATTCTGATGGAATCAACAGGAACCAGTTGAAACCACTTGAACGAACCAGTTACCTACTGGTAATTCTTATGGAGTCGTGTATTGGTCGTGACAGGCCTGTAAGACGAACGTTTTGGCATCTTATACAGATAAGCTAACACAATGCAAGCTGTCGCGTCGTTTTAGCCGTGAAAGGTAGGGCGGATTTCGACGATGGATTGAAAATACTGACAAAGTAAGCTACTTACATGAAGTTGATGCTGTTGTGCTCCTGAAGTAGAGATAAGCTTGCTAGTTGACGACAATCGCCGGAATGACTATTTGAAGAACGAAACAGACTTTTTATACTTTTTGGATGTAAATGGACGGTGCAGAGCTTACGATAGTGGTATCGAAGGACCGATAGCGTGTGAGGAGAATCAGCAGACGTTCGTGATTGGCTGAAAATTATAAGATGTGAACTCCATTGAAACACCGATCCATTGACACGATTTCTTTACCAGTTACAGCTGCGATTAAATATTGACATGCGTGCACTTAAAGTCCGCCATGCGTGCGCGTGCGTTTGACGCACGAGCTGGAACATGCAGTGTGGCATTGGATGGGGTCACGTGTTGTTGCCCACGTGTTCAGTGGGCGGGGCTTAATGGATTAGCCTATAGATCGT